>NW_006408704.1:2472821-2492528 GCF_000296735.1 Chrysochloris asiatica
CAGCAGATATGAAGTGAGGGGAGATGCACAAGAACACCCAAACTTGCAGACAGTACCCATTTGACATAGCCTTGATGGCTTGATAATCATAACTCGACTAGAGGAAGATAAAGAAAAAAAAAAAAAAGAACAAAACAATTTTTGGTAAAGAAAACAAGGGTAAATTGCTACAATTTGATAAACTTGACCTATACTCATGGAGGTAGTAACTCTAAATACCAATAGAGAGGAAAGGAGTCTTCACATCAAGTTATCAATGCTATCCCCTCGTACAAAGGGTAGATAGGGATGGGCAACTTAGTCATTGGCTACATAAAATGAGGGGGTGATAAAGGCACGAAGTGACTGGCTTACAAGGTTTCAAGAGGGAGTTTAATTTAAGAGTGTGTGTGGGGGGCGGGGAGAGAACAAACAAGATGGCGAATCGGGTAGAAGTGCATTGAGGAGCTCTGTCAGCAACAACACAGAATACCAGATCAAGCAAGCCCAGGGGATGGTCCCAGAACTCTAAACCACTTATAAAGGAGTATTTAGAAAGTTAGAAGGCTTACAGTCAGTGGAGTTTGTAGCATTGCAAGTCAAGGATTGAACCCTTTCTTCTGCTCTTTCAGCTTAAGAAATGTTGAGTGTGTTTCTTTTTGTATTCTGACTCCAGGTCTTTGCACATTTCATTACACTTTGTCTTCTCAAGCTGCCCTTAAAATTTTTTGTTCGGTTATTTTATTTCTTTCATTCATGTTAGTCATTTCTATGTTCAAGAGCATGTTTCAGAGTCTCTTCTGACATCCACTTTGGTCTTTTTTTCCTTTTTTGTGATCTTTTGCTTTCCTCATGCATGATGCTTTTATGTCATCCCACAACTCGTCTGGTCTTCAGTCATTAGTGTTCAATGCATCAAATCTGTTCTTGAGATGGTCTCCAAGTTCTGGTGAGATATATTCAGGTGGTCCTTGCAAACTTAAAAAAATTTTTCCTGAATTTGTATCTGAACAGATGTCTTGTGTGGTCAGGTCCTGGCCTTGTTTTGGCTTATCATACTGAGCTTCTTTATCACCGCTCCCACAGATATAGTCACTTTGATTCTTGTGTATTCCATCTGGTGAGGGTCAATGTATTTGCAATGAGTAAGTCGCTGGCCTTGCAAAATTCTATCATGTGATCTTTCCAGCATTGTTTCTATCACCAAGACCGTATTTTCCAACTACTGACCTTTCATCTTTGTTTCCAACTTTGCATTCCAATCACCAGTAATTATGAATACATCTTGATTACATGCTTGATCAATTTCAGACTGAAGAAGTTGATAGAATTCATTGGCTTTAGTAGCTGGTCCATAACATTGACTGGTCTTCCTGGTAGGCTTACAGATACTGTGCTATCACAGAGAGTACTTCACTTCAAAATAGATCTTGAAATTTTCTTTTTGACAAATGAATGTGATGCAATTCTTGAATTTGTCATTCCCGGCATAGTAAACCATGTAACTGTCCAAAACAAAAACAGGCCAATCAATACCTGTCCATTTCAGCTTACAAACACATACAGTATTGATCTTTATGTGTTTCGTTTCATTTTTGACTTTCAAGTTTTCTGGTATCATACTTGGTACATTACATGTTCTGATTACTAGTGGATGTTCGCAGATCTTTCTTCTCATTTTGAGTTGTGCCCCATTAGCAAATGAAGGTCCCGAAAGCTTTGCTTCATCCGTGTCATGAAGGTCAAGTGTACTCTGAGGAGGCAACTCTTTCCCAGTCATACCTGAGGGGTTCATTGCCCAGCGCTGTAACAGTGTTGCAGTGTTCTTCATAAGGTTGCTGTGGCTAATTCCTCCAAAGTGGTCCACATATTCCTTCTTCCGAGTTTGTCTTTGTTTGGATACTCCATAGAAACCTGTCTACTATGGGTGACCCTTGTTGTTGTTGTCAAGTGCCGTCGAGTTGATTCCATTCCATAGCGACCCTGTATAGGATTTCCAAGGAGCAGCTAGCTGGTGAGCTTGAACTGCTGACCTTGCAGTTCAAACAGCTTTGCAGTCTGGCGTATTAATCCACAGCGCCACACCAGGACTCCATGGGTGACCCTGCTGGTATTTAAAATTCTGGTGGCATAACTTCCAGCATCACAGCAACACACAAGCCACCACAGTATGACAAACTGACAGACTAGCGGTAGGGAGAAGGATTAGAGATGGAAACACCACCAAAAATGTACAGACCAAGATGGAGGATATGCTGAGAAACAATGGCTTCAAATTTTGATATTTTTGTTAAAGTCATATAATTTTATAGTAATGCTTTTGGACTTACCCTCACATTATAAAGAGAAGGGACAGTTGAGCTAGGATTTGGAGAATGAATTAGAGTTCACCAGGTGGCCAAGGGAGAAATGGGGGGAGGGGAGGACACCCACAAAGACATAGAGACAGCTAATGAATGGCACAGGCAGAAAATGGTGAGTAGCCCCAGGTGGCGAGAGAGCAAAGAGGTGAAGAAAGTGACCAGTGAAGAGGTTGCAAGTGCGGACTAAAGCTAGATTTGGAAGAACCTCCCACAACGGATACTTAAGGGTTATTTCTTTAAGGCATTCTGCAACCATAATACCTGTTTCCTTGGCACCAATTCATTAAAATGAGTTATTACACAGATGAGGACAAGATTCTCAATAGTTACTAGCAGTGTATTATTGGAAAGCTTTCTACGTGTCACAAAATGTTAATAATTGTCGAAGATGGAACATGGGAATGGGCAAGATCATTACACTAACTACTTGACTCCCCTCGTGCCCTCTTCTTTTTATCATGGAAAACATCAAACACGCACAGGAGTGGAGAGCAGAGCATCCAGCCAGCATTCACAATGAATTCTTGGGCAATTTGCCTCACTTATGTTTCCACCCGCTCCCTCAGCCCCTGGATTATTTTGAAATTGATCCCTGACACCACAGCATTTTACCTCTATATGTTTTAGTATGTAGCTCTATAAGGATTCCTTTTTTCTAAAAAACATTAACCACAGTATCATCATTACATTTTAAACACTGAGTAATAATTCCTTTGTTGTTGTTGTTAAGTACCATCAAGTTGGTTCCGACCCACAGCGATCCTGTACAGGGTCTCCGAGGGGCCGCTGGTGAGCTTGAACTGCCGACCTTGTGGTTCAAACCAACTTTGCATGCAGTCCAGCGCATTAACCCACAGTGTCACACCTTTGGATGCGTTATTTGGAATCCAAACATTATCTTTTTTTTCCCCCATTTATATGTATGCTATTTATTGGTCCAGTGGTGAGGATTTTGCTCTGTAATAATTTTTTTAAAGTTTTTATTGTGAATTCAAGGAAAATTTACAGTTTTATATTCAACGAATCATATACTTTGTTTCATTACAATGATTATAATACCCTCTATATACTTACTATCAATTAACAGTCTTTCTCTCTATTCATTTCAGCTTTCTCTCTCTCTTTCTTTTTTTAAGCACTCAGGCATATATAATAATTTAAACCACCATAGGGCATATTCTGCAAGCCTGCTTCCTGGCTTCTGGCTCTCAGTTCCTCTCTTTCCATGAATCAGAGTCCTCAGCTGCTCCCTCTCTCCATGTCCTCTTCTCTGCCTCCATCTCTGGTGTCGCTGCTTCTCTGGATAAGGTCCTGCGTTCCACTTGTGCTCTTCTCCCTTGATGGTCCTACGGTCCTCTGTTTCTGGACTGTAAGATTAACTACTCCCCAGTTTTTGTCACAAAACTTCTATCTTTACAATGGTGACAGTCGTAAACATTATCTTTTAATTTTCTTTTTTTTTTTTTTCAAAAGCTTGTTTGACTCAAGATCCAACTGAGGTCCCCCATACATTATTATTGTTTAATAATGTCCTCTAATTAATTGTTTTTCCCCTGTAATTTATTTGATGAAGAAGTGGATAATCGGTTCCCAGTCTGACACCTCATAGATTACATGCCACTGTGCTGTTAACACAGAACCACTCAAAATTTAAGGAGCTCTGGTGGAGCAAAGGTTAAGTGCTCGGCTGCTAAGTGAAAAGCTGGCAGTTTGGTTGGAGCCCACTGGCCGCTCCACAGGCAAAAGATGTGGCAGTCTGCTTCCATAAAGACTCACAGCCTTGGAGACCCTACTGGGCAGCTTTACTCTGTCTAATAGGGTGACTATGAGTCAGAACTGACTCACTAACACACAACAACTCGAAGTGGAGAAAGCATTAGTGGCTCAGTGGAAGAATTCTCACCTCTAATGTGGGAGACTTGGGTAAATTCCTGGCCAATGCCTCTCACCTGCAAACAACACCCATTTGTCAGCAGAGGCCTGGGTATTGTGAACAGGCTTCAGTGGAGCTTTCAGATTAAGAGAGGCTAGGTGATCAACTTTCAAACAATAGTCAAAGAACATCCTATGGATCACGAAGGTCCAATCCACAATCAACCAGGGATGGCGCAAGATGGGAAGTGTCTTGTTCCATTGTGCATGGTGTTGCTGAGTTGTGGGTTGACTTGACAGCATTTTAACAATAACAACAGCTCAAAATGGGGTCACAGAGTAGATGCTGGTCCTCAAACTGCTAGTGGATAATCCTAAAAGAGATGAGGAGCTTACACCAAACTCAATTTTGTTCAGCCAACATTCACAGGCAAATTTCCATGGTGAAGGCAGCTGTCTGCTTTCCATTCTGCCTCCCAGCTCTGGCCGTGCTGCATCCCTGTACTTAGAGCAGCACTGCTTTAGCAGGTCCCTCTGATGCCTATATTCCCTGTGAACTGAGAGACTCCATCAGACTCCGGCTCCATTTGTTAGGAAAAAAATATCATAGGTGCAGCTTCCACTAGAAGACAAAGTCTTCTTGTCTCTTCTTACCATATTAAGCTCCTGTGCCCATCAATGCCTAGGTGGATTGATTCACCGGATATTGCAGAATGATGTTCTAACCCTATGAGTCCTTTTGTTGATTATCAGGTATCCTTCTATAAACAGAAATTTCTTCTCATTATTTTGTTACCTTGAGGAAAAGATCATATAGGAAGACAGAATAACTGCTGAATTCGTTTTCTTTTTATTTCCCAGTTTTCAAATTGATGAGTCAGTTCCTCCACATGCTCCAAAGGTGAACAACACATTTCTTTTGGCAGAGACAGAAGAAGGGGAGAGGGATATCATTATGAACAAAAAGATTGGAGACTTTTTTTTTTTTGGGTATCATTATGAATAAATGAGTTTTGAAATAAATTAGTGATGATTCCTGCTGACATGAAAATGTTTCCATCTTTTCAGAGAAGGAGCCTCTTCAATTTAATTCCTGAGTCCTTTTGAAATAAGCAAAGTAGCTTCCTTGCTTTCTGGTACAAGAAGTTCCATATCAAAAATCCTGGTACTCAACCACACTAAAGCAAAAACATAAAACCAAAATGCAAATGTGTTGCCATTGAGTTGATTCTAACTCAGGGCAACCTGTACATTACAGAGTAGAACTGCTGCACAGAGTTTTCTTGGCTCTGATTGCCCGGACTTTCTTTCTTTCTTCTTTAACTTTTTATTTTGAACTGAGTGAAGGTTTACAGACAAGATCATCAGCTTTGCATTCAAAGTATCTTACTCTTTGTCTCATCGGCATGATTACAGTCCCTGCATGCAACAGCAGTTATCCTGCTTCCTCCTGTGGTTCCTCCTTCTATCCCTTCTCAACTTTATCCTTAGGCATATCTTGCTTGCCCTTTTGATTCTGAAGGATTGACCATTCCATGGTGGGCATTCCTTGTTAGTCTTGTCCACCCCCCTATAAATCTATCTACTGCTTGGGTCATAAGGGTTGCCTGGACTTTCTTTTGCAGCACTTCTGGATAGGGTTTGAGTCCATTGCAATTCACTTGAACAACCCATAAGCCTTCAATTACACCAAGATTTACTTTATCCCATACACACAACAGTTTCAGAATAACACAACCAACAAAATGATTGCAGGAAACAATTTAGGGATTTTTTTAATAGCTGTTTTTCTTCCTACAATGTGTATGGGAGGTTAACAGCATGGGGCAGCTCATCTGCCCCCATTTTGGATTCTGGGTCAGTGGCTTATTATCAAACATGATAAGCGGAGCTCGAACAGTGCTGGCCCACTCAGGCTTGTACTTGGTCCTCAATCATCTTCATGAGAACATGCCTGGGCTAACCTGCTGGAGGATGAGATACAAGGAGCCACCAGGGCCCTTATCCTGACCAAGGCCAGCCTAGTCCAGCACCCAAATAACATGTGAGCCCAGCTGAGAGCCACCAGATGAGCCATAATTGACTAGACAGAAGGGCCACATGCAGCCAAGATCAGCAGATCCACTCAGCTAACCTGGAGACTCATGAGCAGTAAGGTTTGAGCAACAAGCAGTGAGCTTTCAAGTGGTTTGTTAAGCAGTATTGTGGCAAGAGACAACGGCCACAAAGTCTCTCTCATTTGGGATTAAATAGTCAAATGATCATGCTTCCAATTCATTCAAAACATTTTCTCTCAGTGTGGTTATACCACCAACTTGATACAAAGGTTCAGTTGTTTCTTTCTTTTAAAGAATTACTTTCCACAGTCAAATACCATTTTATATATTTACAAGGTTACAAAGCCAAATCTATAAAGTCTTGCCTCTCTCTCCTTCCTTTTCCTTCTCTTTCTGTACAGACATTAAAAAAATGGGTTCATCCTGCCATAAAAAATATGATATATAATATTATAATGGCATAGACGTATTTGCATTCCCTCCTTTTCAGATAAACCAGCGTATGCTATGCACACTTTTCTCAGCCTCGTTCTTCACTCAACAACCTACTGTTGATCCTCATCCCTCCGCACAACTCCACAGCACTTTATCATGTGGATGAAATAGAGTTTATTAAACCAATCTCCTCCCAAGGGACACTTGGGTTGGTTCCATCTTGGATATTACAAACAGTATTGCAAGTAGTGACCTTCTGCACATTATTTTTCATAATATGTTTGCCAGTATTAAGATCAATTCCTACAAGTAGGGTTGCTGGGTTAAAGGTAAATGCATACACAATTTGCTCGATGTTGGGTTGCTCCAATGTCTAGATCTGTCTGTTTCTCAGGGCCTCACCAATGAATGGTCACATTTGGGGATTTTACCAACCTGACTGCTGAAAATGGTATCTCAGTGTGGTTTTATTTACTCAGTGGTTTCTACATGTGCACTTCACTGACACTCATCATAGTCTGTGAGCTGTGCAGCCATTCACACCCTCCTAACAGGAACTTACTGCCCCCTAAGAGTCCCATCCAATATTTGAGTTACTGTTGTCACTTTGATCTCATCTAGATTATTCTGAAAAAAAAGTATTGCTCAAGACAGACTTTTTTTTTTTAACTAGTTAAGCTAAACTATTGTCTGAAGTCCTGGTGTGGTGCTGTGGGCTAATGCGTCAGGCTGCAAAGTCGTTTGAACCGCAAGGTTGTTGGTCCAGCCTCACCAGCTGCTCCTTGGAAACTCTATACAGGGTTGTTATGGTCAGAATCGACTCGACAGCATTTAACAACAACAACAAACTGTCTGGATTTAAGAACTTGGGATATTTTTGGTTTAAGGTTTAAAGATCATCTCTGGGCAATACTTTCAGGGGTTCATCTAATCTTCAAGACTCAAGGATGTCTGGAGTCCTTGAGAATTTGGAATTCCATTCTGCAATTCCCCTCTTGATCAGGGTTCGTCTATAAAATCTTTGATCAAAACATTAAGTAATGGTAGGCAGGCATTACCCCGTTCTTCTGGTTGCACGGCAAAGAAGACAATTAGTTTCCTATTCCTGACTTTCTTCTTCCTCTATTGCTCCAGGCAAATAGAGACCAGGCACCAGGCATCAAACTAGGAGACAGAACAGCACTGAAGATGTTACTGGCCATTTAACTGGGATGCCCCATGAAACCATGACCCTAAACTTCCAAATCAAGGAACCAAAATCCTATAAGGAGTGACTGACTTATTTCACTCAACATAACGTCTTCCAGCTTCTTCTACACGTACCATGACTTCATTTTTCCTACTGACTTTAACGCTATTATATGTACATTTTGCTTATCCATTCATCTATTTCTGGATATTTAGGTTGCTCCCACTTTTTGACTCTTGTGAACAGTGCTGCAATTGGCACACATGTTCCTGTTTGAGTCTCTGTTTCCAAGTCTTTTGGCTATATATCTTAGACTGAGATTGCTGGATCATGTGGTTGATGAGTCATATGATCTTTCTATTTTTGTTTTTTTTCAGGAACTGCCACACTGTACCATCTTGCTTTCCACGAGCAGTGGATAAGGGTTCTAATTTCCCCACATGCTCACTAAGATTTGTTCATTTCTGCTTTTAATTGAAATCTTAGCCATTCTGTTGTTGTTGTTGTTGTTGTTGTTAAGTGCCGACTTGTTAAGTGCCATCGAGTCGGTTCCGACCCATAGCGACCCTGCACAGGGTTTCTGAGGCTGTAAATCTTTATGGGAGCAGAAAGCCTCATCTTTCTCCCGCGGAGCGGCTGGTAGTTTCGAACTGCAGACCTTGCAGTTCGCAGCCCGATTCGTAACCACTACGCTACTAGTGGGTGTCAAATGGTGTCTCATTGTGGTTTTGATTTGCACTGATCTGATGGCTAATGACACTGAGCATTTTTCCATGTGTCTGGTGGCCAGGTGAATGTCCTCTTTGTAAAATCTCCATTCAAGTCCTTTGTGCATGTTATGATTAGGTTGTTTGTCTTTTTGTTGTCAGAGTTCTCTCTTTATATGTATATTTGGTTACTATATATTGTTGGATTTCTGAAGATATTCTTTAAGTCAGTAGCTTGTCTTCACTATTTTGGTAAAGTCTTTTGATGAACAAAAGTTTAAAAACATTTTCTTTATTGGTGGTGGGGGGGGGGTCCTTTTCTACTACTCTTCCCCCACCTGACCCCCCGCCACCATTCAACAGTGTTTGCTTCTATTCTCTCTGGTTGTTTTTTTTTGATGTACAAAAACATACAGGAATGTATAATCATTTCAACAACCAAAGGGCACATTCTGCAAGCCTGCCTCCTGGCTGCCAGCACACAGCCATTCTCTTTCCATGAGTCTAGAGGCCTCAGCTGCTCTCTCTCTCCATGTCCTCATCTCAGTCTCCATCTCTGGTGTCACTGCTTCTCTGGATAGGGTACCACATTCTGCTCGTGCTCTTCTCCCTTGATAGTCCTAGGGTTCTTGGACTATAAGATTAACTACTCTCCCGTTTCTGTTACAAAACTTCTATCTTTACAGTTGTGACAGTCGCAATTAGTCATGATAATAATTATTCACTATTAAATTATAAGAATCTTATCCCCATCTCTTTCATCAGACCTGTCTAGACAAGATGAAAACTATTCAGTGGGGATTCTACCTTCTCCTACACACTCTGAAACTAAACTCTTTCTTGAAAACTTGTATGCCAGTCACTGTGTACCTTTGTAGTCCCCCATTTTAGGTAGCCAATGTCTGAGTTGCCTGTCCTTATCAACCCTGTATACAGAGGGGCTAGGATTGATACTTGATGTGAAGACTCCTTCCCTCTCAGTTGGTATTTTGAGTTACTACATCCGTAAGTATAGGTCAAGTTCATAAAATTATTAGCAATTTACATGTTTCCTTTATCAAAAACTCTTAAAAATTTTCCTCTAATCGAGTTATGATCATCAAGCCATCAAAGGTAGGTCGTATGGCTACTGTCTACAAGTTTGAGTGTTCTTGTGCATTTCTCCTCACTTCGTATCAGCTGGATGCTTCGCTTTCATTTCAGCTCTAGCTCTCCATGTCTTGTCCTTGTCCACAGGCTCAGGAGTCCCCAGGTCTCACCACACTTTGGACCAACCAGCCCTTCCTCTTCTCTCTCTCATCTCCAGGTCAACGGGAGTCTATGGAGTGTGGTCGAACTCAGCCCATTTCTTCATTGCTGCCTTTTCTCCTCTTCCACTCACTAGAAGATCAATGTGGTTGTCAGCAAGCTTACATGCCTGCTCCCTTTGAGTTTCAGTCTTGGACGGGGATTTGTCCTGAAGGGAGTTGATTGCTTGCCTTGATGCCTCCCCAGCGAACAACTTGCTTGTTCTTGTAGTAGCCAATCAGACTGCCATTTTTGATTTTTGGATTTTTTCCTGCTGGTCTTTCTTTCAAGAAGTATCTTCTGTTCACCTAGCTGTTTTAGACTGGCCTGCTTGTCCTTTCAAGTGGGAATGTCCCACCTCAGAGGGTTCTGGATGGGGCTCAGGGTTGTTTTACTTATTTTTAATGTATTCTTTTTTTTTTAAAGCAAGGATAAGGAAGTTCCCATTACATGTGTGAATGAAAAAAATTACATAATTTCATCCATTTAAGAACAAGTTAAAAACTTTTCTATGTTTACAAAAACGTGTAAGTTCCCACTGGATTGTGTGAATGAGAAAATAAACATACATTGTTTCCTTCCAAGCAGGTGAAAAATCAAAACAAAAAACAATTTCATATGATTTCAAAGTATGCTTTGTATGACAAGATCAGGAAAGTTTCCAATACAACGTGGGAAATTACAAAAATATACATATAATTTCTCTTATGTGGTTCCATTTACTTATTTTGTCTTTTGCTGCTCTTGTTATTAGATTAGATAACTCATTGTCAAAAGCCAGGCTGGACCTAAATTTACCTCTGCTTTGTATTCTAATAATTTTATGGTTTAAGTTTGCACAATTAGGGTCCTAATCCATTCTGAATTTGCTTTTATGTATGGTATGAGGCATGTATCCTGTTTTCTCAGTGTGGCTTTAATTTGTATTTTATCTTACAGTAAAATGATTTTTCAAATCCTTTCTAATTATGTGACAACCTGCTGGTATTGGTTCTTAAAGAAAAATAACACTAAAGATAAAAGATATGTAAATATATAAAAAGGCTCAACAAGGGAAAACTATATATATTACCATGATTTAATAACTCTATTAAGGTCATGGTTCTTGCAAAATTTTACTTCTGGAAAATAAAATATAAAACTCATTTTACATAGTGCCACAGATGAGTAGGCACTGAATCACCAGCACCAACCTTCACATAAACTCACTAGCTGCTCCTTGGAAACTATGTTGTTGTTGTTGTTATGTGCCTTTTGAGTCGGTTCCGACCCATAGCGACCCTGTGCAGGGTTTCCGAGGGTGTAAATCTTTACGGGAGTAGAAAGCCTCATCTTTCTCCCGTGGAGCGGCTGGTAGTTTCGAACTGCTGACCTTAAGGTTCGCAGCCCGATTCGTAACCACTACGCTACCAGAGCTCCTTATAGGGTCACAATGAGTCCACAGCACTTAACACCAACAACAACCCCTTACATGGAGTTCTGGTGTGGTGCTGTAGGATAAACACTCGATTGCAATGTTGGTTTGAGCAACAAGGTCGGCAGTTCGAACCCACCAGACAGACACTCCTCAGAAACCCTATACAGGGTCACTATGAGTCTAAACCAAATCGATGGTACATAACAACAACACTTTGCATGGTACTCTGCTAGGCACATAGTAGGACATGAATAACACTTCTGATCATTCCAGACATGATAAAACACATTTCCACTAATGAGCAACCCTGCACCTTCATTAGAATTATTCCAGTTGTGATTTGGGGCAGTAAAGTTGTCAGCAAGTGTGGTACTTCCTCCTCTAAAATTCTACTATGTAACCTGAGCTGGAAGATCAAAACTGAAAGGAGAGAGCATTTACCACAAGAACAGAATGATGCACAAATTTACCTTTCCATTTAGCAACCAGCTTAGGATCTGAAATTGTGAAGTTTGGACGGCTTCTTGACAGGATACCTTTTCCAAAATAACCCTTCCAAGGAAGCAGGGGAGAAAAAAAACCAGTTAGTTCATGTTTAACTACCAATGTCTTAGCTAAGTAACTACTGAACTGCAGATTCACCTCATTTTTTCATAGCTTACTATAAAGGTCTTAGCATTTTATCTGTCTGATGGTTTGAAGAGTACTACTAAAGTTTTAAGTACTCCTCATTAACCTCACAACAATGATTTCAGTTTCTGCCTGGTTAGCTGAAGGCAACAGGGCTGGGGGAGGCAGAAATTCCTTCCACGTGCTTAGGAGCACAGCACACCTGAGCCCTGTCTACTTAGGCACTTGAATTCTCTTTTTTCAACTATCCTGTGGTTAAACACATAAGATTTGCCATGTTAGTCACTTTTAAGGGGATAGTTCAGTGCCATTAATTACATTCCATTGTGTTCAACTATCATCTAAAATCTTTTTTAAATCCTAGAATTGAAGTACTTTCTTCCCTGATTCCCAAACCAACATATATATTTTACATCAACTGTCTGGTGGTGGTGGTGTGCTGTGGAGTCGGTTCCGACTCATAGCAACCCTGTGTAGGGTTTCTGAGGCTGTTAATATTTACGGGAGCAGAAAGCCTCATCCTTCTCCCAAAGAACGGCTGGTAGTTTCCAACTGCTGACTTTGTGGTTAGCAGGCCAACTCGTAACTACTACACTACCAAAGCTCCTTATCAACTGTCTAGAAGAGACTACTTTATACAGACAGAGAGAAGCCCAGTGGAAGATCATATGGGAGGGGAGTGAGAGAGGGATTAAGAGTTCACAGGCACAGGGCACTGTCGATGGGGATGGAAACATTCGAAAACTGGACTGGCAGGAATAGTTACCCAGCTTTGGAATCCACAGTTCCACAGTCCTGATGTGAACACTTAAGACTAGGTGGATTTTATGGTATGTAAATTACTCCACTATAAAGTCATTTTAAAAAATGTCCCCAGCAATAAATGGGCTATGGGGAAAGCAGAGAGAAAGGAAGAGAGAAGGAGGGAAGCAGGACAGCAGTCTCCACCCAAACCTAGTACTGCTGCTGGGAAACTGTAAAGACCAGAGTCAAAGTACATTCTCAAGCCTCAGCTGATCTGTCTGCATGCCAGAGCAACAGCTCCCAAATGCCAGCAGCCCTGCACGGGCCACCAGGCCACTCTCTACCAAGTCTCTGTCTCGTGCTCACAGAGGTGGCTCTCCCAGGCCACAGAGGTGAAGCTCTCAAGCACGAGCTTCAAAATCACTTCATGGAAAGGAGAAGGAGCCAGGAGGGAAATGTTCAACTGTTCAGAGTTTATATTTAGATCAACTGTTAAGAGTTTTTTTTTTTTTTAACAAACATGCACTGTTTTTATAATTGAAAGAGGAGAAAGGTCAGGTCACTGGCTCGAGTGTGCTGTTGAAACAGGTTCCCAGGACTATGTCCATCTGTCATTTCATTCCCCTTGGAACATGTGGCTTTGGGTACCTGATTCACACTGTACTGTCTCTCCACTGTACAAAACCCAAGAGAAGAGGATGTATTGTTTACACTTAGCTTTGGGGCCGGCGAGATGGGAAGGAGAAGGAAAATAATGGACAGCTTGCTCAGGGTTGTCAGGAACCAGCCCCACCAAGGCCACCGGTACTTACTTTTCCATAAAGCTGCTTAATCTCCTCTGTGTTCCTCACAATTACATTGTTGTTCATCATTTCGGCACGGTACAGCTTGAATTCTTTCTTAGGAACGTGGTCCTGACCAAAAGGGATCGGCAATGGAGACTCATAACACTCATATACTTTTCTCTTCCTCTTTGGGGCATGGAAAACTGCTTCGGCCATTTTTTCCAAGGTTACTGCTCTTTGAAGACCAGACAACAAGGAGAAGGAAATATTCAGAGGAAATGAGCAGAAATGTGGGCTCACTGATCAACTACGTAGTCTGCGGGGGAGAAAAAAACAAAACAATACTTATGAATCAGAGGAATAAGAACATTTTTTATGAGCACTGCAAATCACATTCACTCTAAATCTCTTAAATTCCCACTAAAAACCCCAAGAAGTTGGTGTTCTCTCAACAAAGTAAAGGCCTGGACCAGACTTTTCACTCGGGAACTTTATTTATCATGGATTAAAAAAAATGAGTCCAGTCAAATATTTCCAAAAAAACCAACAAGAAACCCCCCCCCCCAGAAGATGAGGGAACACTTTCTAACTCATTCTACAAGGTAAGTAAGTATCACACTGATATCAAACTCAGACAGGCACACCAGAGACCGATATCCCTTATGAGTCCTATACAAAACAGCAAAAGGATTATTATATTCCATGATCAAATAGGATTTATCCCAAGAATGCAGGTTCAACATTTAAAAATCAGTCAATGTAATACACCACATTAGTAGAAAGAAAAAAGGCTGCCAGTAGACTCACAGAAGGCATTTGACAAAACCCAGTATACTTTCATAAAAATAATAATAAAAATTAACAAACTAGCAATAAAAGGTAAATGTCTCGACATGATTAAAGGTAATTGTGGGAAAACCCAGAGCTATCCTCATACTCAACATAGAAAGACTAAAAGCTTTTTCTCTTAAGATCAAGAACCACACAGGGAAACCCACCACTGTTATTCAATGTTGTACTACTAGTTCCAGCCCGAGCAGTCAGGCTAGAAGTAAAAGGTAGAAGTACTGGGAAAGAGGAGGTGAAGAAGTCAGTGTCAGCTGTCAGGAGTGAGGCTCGGGTTGTCAGGCTAGGTCTTCTGAGAGCAAGCACAACAGGATTTGCGCTATGCCTTTTACTTTCTCACTCACCAACAGACATTTACTTACCTGGGGCTTCTAATAATCACAGATGCTAGGGATATAAGTAATCCTGGTGTAGTGCTGTAGGATAAAGCACTGGATTGCAAGGTTGGTTTAAACCGCAAGGTCAGTGGTTCAAACTCACCAGATGCTCTTTGGAAACCCTATATAGGGTGGCTGTGAGTCGGAACCAACTTGACTTAACAACAACAGGGATATAAGGAGGAATCCAAAGGAAACCCTGTCCTCAAAACAATAAATTTAATGATCACTCCATTTCCCATTGTTGTTGTTGTTAAGTGCCATCGAGTTGGTTCCAACCCATAGCGACCCTGTATAGGGTTTCCAAGGAGTGGCTGGTGAGCTTGAACCACCAACCCTGCAGTTCAAACGGCTTTGCAGTCTGGCGCATTAACCCATAGCACCACACCAGGACTCCATTTCCCATTAAAGGGCCTTAAATTACATTCCTAAAATCTACCAATCATTCCCCGCTCCCCAGTTTTTCTTTTTTTAACAAGAAGTTTATTTATGCAACAAGATGCTTGATGTGAACGGATTAATTTTTTTTAGAGTAATTCATCTCTAATTAAGGAGCTCTGGTAGTGTAGTGGTTAGGAATCAGGCTGCAAACCTTAAGGTCAGCATTTCGAAACTACCAGCTGTTCTACAGGACCACGATAAGGCTTTCTGCTCCCGTAAAGATTTACAGCTTTGGAAACCCTGTACAGGGTTACTATAAGTCGGAACCGACTCCACGGCACATAACCACCACCACCACCACCATCTCTAATTAAAGACAGGTTGCCCTACATGTAACATCTATATATAAAACAGTTATAAAACTGCCCTTGGCTTTACAATGATAAATGAAAAACATAAAAATTCTCAAATCTAACCAAGTATGTAAGGATTTTTTGTATGCCGCTATTTTTCTTAAACAGCAAGAGCAAAACAATTGCTAGGATATAAACCTAAGAGCTGAATGAGAAGGCTTGATCCAAGATGGCAGTCTATGCAGCTATCCTACTGAGACCCTATTTAACAAAGACCTAACAAACCAAGTGAAAAGATATGGATGACAATTCTGGAACCCAGAGCTACAAAGGAAAGGATAAAAAAGAAGATCAAATACTGATTAGGGGACGAGACCAAATGAAACAAGTGAACAAGGAAGCATAAGGAGTGGTGAATTGCCAACTGGCCAGGTATAGCATGGCCCTTTGAAATATTTGCAAGGACTGTTCAGATCATGGCAGGAACCACACAACCAGCTCTACTCATCCAAGACTGCATTGGCAAGTGCAATGGTGATTGGTGGCCAGAAAGTTGTGATCGCCCCCTTTACCCCATACAATGTCCCAGAGAACAGAGGTGCCCTTCCCAACACCTGGCTGTTGGTCAAATGCCCCTCTCACTGTCAGTGCTGTGTAGTTTTTTTTCTTTCTTCCATATCCACCCCTTCACCTCCCATTTTTAAAAACTCCTGTAGAGTAGGTGTGCCATCCTGTCTATGGTCAGCAGCACCTGGCCGTCCATGGCTAGCGGCACTTACTATCACAGAGAGTGCCACATTACACTGCAGACTTGCTTGGCAGCTAGCTCTTGTGCCAGTATTCCTGTTTTTCTCTTTCCTCATTCTTCTTACTTCTTCCCTGTCCCTTTCCTTGCTTTGTTGTGTTTTTTCCTCCCCCCTCTTTTTGTTGATCTTGTGGAACAGGTGCCCTACTCCCCACCATCATTGTGGCCCACAGTATCCACTCCCACCCCTTCCACTGTTGCTGTGAGCTCCCAGGAAGCCAGAGCTGCATTCCAGCCATGGCTGTGTTTGGTGGCCAGCACCTGGACCAGTGCTTTGCCACTCCCTTCCCCTCCCCTCCCCCCATTTTCTTTTTTAGTTCTTTTACCCCCATCTCCGGAGTCCTGGTGTGGTGCTGTGGGTTAGTGCCCCAGACTGCAAAGCCATTTGAACTGCAAGGTTGGCAATTTAAGCTCACCAGCTACTTCTCAGAAACTTTGTACAGGGTCGCTATGGGTCGGAACCAACTCGATGGCACTTAACAACAACAATAACAACTCCCATCTTTACTTTCTTTTCTTTTTTTTTCCCCTTCCTTTCCCACTGCTCTTTTGCCCCTCCTATCAGTTGGGACCGACTCGACGGGACTTTACAACAATACAACATCAGTCGGGAACCAGACACCCTACCCATCCAGACCTGATGCTCCACCTGCTCCAGCCCCACTGGATGGAGAACAGATGGCAACCAACACCCACCCAGCCTGCCTGCAGCTGCTCTACAAGACCACTGATTACAGACGTGGAGCACACACACACTCTTACCTGCTACCAATTCACCCAGAGGCAGGTAATGAGTGTCCCAGTGTATCACACTTGCCCTATTGCCAGGATATAAAAAAAATAAAGCAACATAAAATCAACAAATTAATACAGTAACACCACAAAATGTGCGACAACAGGCAACTTCAACTAGACACAAAAACAAGACATTGTGGCTCAAGCAAGTGACCACAATAAAGGACCACGAAACCTTCTAGAGGAAAAAATGGTATAGGTATCACCTGATAAGAAATTTAAAAAATTATACTTAAGGCCCTTCAACAGATTAAGAGACCAAAGAAAATGAAGACAACACCATGTAAATCACACACAAAATCAAGGAAACCAGACAAAACTCTGAAGGCATTCAGGAAATCAACACAAGAACAAACTGACAAATGAAAAAAAAAAGAACAGCAGCTAGGCCTCAGATGAGCGTCATGGAGATGAAGTACACAACAGAGAAAACATCCATGATGGCGCTTTCTGAAAGAAAGCACACAGGAAAATCTGTGAAGCAAACCACGGAGAAGATTATCCAGGCCAACGAGTTTGAGACCATCGAGAAGAATCTGAGTGGTTCCGAGGAGAATTTTCAAGAAGGAAAGACTCCAGCAATTGATAAGCATCTGAAGCAAAGGTCTCCCACAGGAACAGTCGAGGACGATCTTGGGGGTGAAGTACAGAACATGCTGGAAAGGTTTGGAGCTGACATTAAATAACAAGGCTCTTCTTGCAAAGAAAAAGAGATTAGAACTGTACATGAAGGCTTCTCTCAAAAGCAGCAACCAGAAAATTAAAATGATTTGGAAAACATAGTAAGAACACAGACAGAAACTTAGCCAGGAATATGATCAGCAGTTTCTGACTGCTTCAGCAGTGGGATGTGGATGTGCAGAGACTGAGGAACAAGAAGAAAAACTGACCATTACGTTTAGATGGCAAGAAAAGATTTTTCAACAATGTAGAACTGTTCAGAGCCAGAGACTGAAAGCAGGTAAACAGTTATACGAGCAGTTTGTAAAGAGTATGGAGGCAATGGAGAAGAATCATGAAAATCTTCTGAATGGTGAACAAAATGAGTTTAGAAAGGAAATGGCTATGTTGCAGAAAAAAAAAAATATGATGAATACTCAGCAGTAAGAGATGGCAAGTGTTTGAAAGTCTCTTCAATCCATGTTACTCTGATGACTCTTTGAAGAAAGAACTTGAGCCTAAGTAATATACAATTATGACATTAGCTAAGGGTATGTAAGTCTCTACAGTGGTTTAAAAATTCTAGTTTAGATTGTCACATCCTGTTAGCATTCGCTTTTTTGTTAAGTTCAAGACTATCTTTCTGCAAATCTTGAATAAAATCTAGAGTTTTGTGAGTTCTAGCCATTGTAAAGCTGTATGTATTATGCTTTCAGCTCTTTGGTATCAACAGTGCGTTTTTCTCCCAAACACTGTCAATTAACTTTAGCAATAAAGATTATTAATATGAAAAACAAAACAAAAAACAGCAACTACAAATTCAAAAGATCAGTATGAAAATTTCTTAACTAGATAATACATGGGAAGGACAAAGGAGTAAAATTGAATCAATGGAAGAAAAATTTAGCAAAATTAAAGATCTCTTAATACTAATCTATTAGAGAGATGATCAGAAAAAAGAACGGGGGGGGGGAAGATAAAGAAAACCTAAAATTATGTGGGACACATAACTTATATGTGATTGGAATTCTATAAAAGGGAGAGAAAACAAACAAAGAAACAAACAAAACACACACAGAGAGAGAAAGCTGTCAAAGATTTGCTGGAAGAAAACTTCCCTAATATCATGAAAGAAAAAAAGATATGCACCAAACAAGCTCATCACACCCAAAATAGGGTAGACCCCAAAGAATATCACTGAGACATATCATAATCGAACTTTTCAAAACCAAAAACAAAGAATTCTGAAAATAGCGTGGGAGAAATGAAAGTTACCTACAAAGGAGAACCAATCAGACTAGGCTCTGAATTCTAGGTAGAAACTATATCGGTAAGAAGGCAATATATATAAACTGTGAAAGAAAAGAACTGTCAACTAAGAATGGTATATCCAGTAAAATTGTCCCTCAAATATGATGGAAAAATAAGGAAATTCCCAAATAAACAGAAATTAAGGTATTTTGTAGAGCCCTACAAGAGATACTAACGGGAGTCCTTCAGACAGAGAACTAAGAATGGCAGACAACAAACTGAGATTAAGCCACACGCCAACATCACCAGAAAATGTACCCAGATATAAAAGTTTACCAAAAATAAAACAAACCTACAAGACAGAAAATAGGGAACTAGAGATGTTAATTTATAAACAATGACAACTACAAAGCTTAAAGAAGTAAATGGTATAGTTACAGAACTTGCAAGTAGAGAGGAAGGCAAAACAATGCTAGCAGTACTGTTTTAAACTTGGTAAGAAAAGAATAAATTATAGGGTAAGCTCAAAGAAAATCCTGTTCACCAAAATAAAAAAATCATAAAGCTTCAGTAAACACTAAAACAACATCATCAAATGAAATGACAAGAAAATCCATTAACAAAATTAACCTGGCACATAAAAATACATAATAAAGAAAAGCACCACAAAAACAGCAAAATAACAGCAGCAAATTCATACTATTGGCAATTACCATGACTATGTATGGAGCTCTGGTAGCGTAGTGGTTACGAATCGGGCTGCGAACCTTAAGG
>NW_006408704.1:2494678-2496135 GCF_000296735.1 Chrysochloris asiatica
AATTTGCCCAGAGAATCTTTCAATAATGAAAGTCGAGGATTGAATTTTCTTCAGTTTTCCCAGCTTGAGAAATGCTGAGGGAGTTCTTCCTTTATGGTTTTCTGATTCCAGATCTTTGCACATTTTATTGTAATATTTGGCTCTATCTTCTTGAGCTGATCTTTGAAATTTTCTGTCCAGCTCTTTTATCTCCTCATTTCTTCCATTTGCTTTATCATCTCTACGCTGGACAGCAAGTTTCAGTGTCTCTTCTGACATCTATTTTGACCTTTTCCTTCTTTCTTTTCTTCTTAATGACTTTTTGCGTTCTTCATGTATGATGTTCTTGATGTCATCCTACAACTCTTCTGGTCTTGAACTATAGTAAGTCACTTTTGATGAAGGATAGAACTACAAAGAAACCACAAACAAAGATACAGAATATCTAAATAACACACGCAATCAACTTGATCTCATAGATGTATACAGCACACTCCACCTACAACAATATCATAAACATTCTCTTAAAGCACACATGGAATAATCTCTAGTATGTATGGCTAGGCCACAAAGTAAACCTTGGTAAAATTTAAAACATCAAAACACCACAAAGCATCTTCTCAAATCACAACTCTATAAAATTAGAAATTAACAACAGGAAGATCAAAGGAAAAAAAACAACCATCAAATAAAATGGAAACTGAATAACAGCCTGCTTAAAAACTACCAGGAAATGTTGTTTTTGATGCTAGGTGCCATCGTGTCAGTTCTGCGTCATAGTAACCCCATACGTAACAGAATACAACACTACCCAGTCCTGTGCCTTTCTCAATGTATGAGCCCACTGCTGTTGCTACTTTAAAGGAATGAGTTGTTGGACCTGGAGGCTCAGGACCATGGTCATCATGGCTTCAAGGTCAACTGGCATGACAGTCCACAAAGACAGTGTTCTATATCCTACTTTGGTGAGCAGTAACAAGGGTCTTAAAAGCTCATGAGAGGCCATCTAAGAGGTAGCTATTGGTCTCTCCCTGTTTGGAGGGAAGAATAGGGATGGAAATCGATGGCACATGGAAATAATCAGTCCAGTAGACAATGGACCACACGAATATCAGTCTCTACAACCTGAGACCAGAAGAACTAGATGCGCCCTGGCTCACTACCAACTGCCCTGAAAGGGATCACATTAGGTCTTGTATGGAGAGGGAGGCAAATGTGGAACAAAACTCAAAATCACGTAAGGGACTACCAGAACAAACAAGATGGCGGATCGGGTGGACGTATAGCAGAGAGCTCCGCCAACAACAACATTGAATACCCGACCAAGCAGGTTCAGGGGATGGTCCCAGAACTCTGAACCACATATAAAGGAATACTTAGAAGATTGGAAGGCTCACAGCTGGGGGAATTTGTGGCAGAAGCAAGAAATCTATTGCTTTCTAGTCCGGGACGCTCGGCTGCTCCAGGAGCCACCATCT
>NW_006408704.1:2499370-2499987 GCF_000296735.1 Chrysochloris asiatica
AAAAAAAAAAAAAAAAAATCACGTAAGGGACGGGGGTTACAAGTTGGATAGAGACTGGTGAAATCCCCAAACTATGACAATCACCCTGCAGGTTTGGACTGAACTCACTCCCATGGCTCAACTTTTGGCCACACAATATGCAGGTATATAAGAGGAACAATAACATTAGGGAGGTATTATTCTAAGCACACCTTAGAATAATCAATCATTTGAGATAAAAAGGGCAGCATGTATAACTGATTGGAACAACTGAAATGGGGCTACAACTTGCCTAGTGAAGGAGAGTTCCTGCGGAGCCTCTGCATTACATAAGACCATAGGTGGGAACATCCTGAACCTCATCTAGAATCTTCTGAGGTGGGAAATTTCCACTTGAAAGGACAAGCAGACCAGCCTGGAGCAGTTAGATAAAAAGAAAGATACTTCGTGAAATAAAGACCAACAGGAAAAACACAAAACAATAATGGCTGTCTGACTGACTACTATAAGAACAAGCAAGTTGCTTGCCCAGAAGACATCAGGGCAAGCGGTCGGGTCCCCTCAGGGCAAACCCCCTACCCAGACTAAGACTCATAGTCTTAGTCTATACACGAGCAGACATGTGCTCTGACTGGTGA
>NW_006408704.1:2500967-2503120 GCF_000296735.1 Chrysochloris asiatica
ATGGTGATGTTAACAATATACAATAGGATGAATGTAAAGCTAATGTTCTCCCATGTAAACTATCACATAATTCACAATAAAACATTAAAAAAAAGGGGGGGGGGGCAGCATGTAACCAAGGGCAAACTCAGAAGGCTCAAGAAAGGAGGAGGAATGGAAACAGGAAACACAGGCAGGAAGTAGGATAAATGATGTTACATTGAGGAGACTGCAATCAGTGAGATGAAACAAAAAGTGTATGAACGATTGAATTTAAAACTGATTGTCTGCTTTTAGCCAATTCACAATAAAAAGTTAAAAAGCAAACAAAATAACCACCACAGAACTATACATCACGGCTACCTTCAAATTAATGATTGTTGTTCTCGGTCTTGACTTTCCTTGGGTTTTTCATCAGCCAACGCCAGCACCTTAACTGCCTTTACAAAACAGGCACCAACATCTATTCCAACCCAGTCCATAAGCAGCACCAGGATCCAATCCTCCTCCAAGTCTTTGGTAATAAAAGTGACAATGACAGTAGTTGATTAAGGGTCTCTGATGTACCCCCAGTGCTAGTGCGGAAGAAAGGGGCTGTAAAGTCATATTGCCAGGGCTGGAGTCCAGATTCACCACTTTGCCAGTGACCTTGGGCAGAAGTTACTTAATCTCTGGTGCGCTGGTTTCCCCCTCTGTGAAACACTCTTGTCCTTAACATCCAGAGTGTTTAGCACAAGACCAACACATAATGAGCACAAAGTAGATTTCTGCTATAATTACTATTGCAGGATGAGTATTATCAACACCATTTTACAGACAAGGAAGCAGATGCAGGTTTGTTATTGTTGTCATGTGCCATGGAGTTGGTTCCATCTCTCAGGTTAGAGATGCAAAAAGCTCTGGAAAGCGTGCGAATTGGATGATCTCGGGTTTGAACTACCAAGTCCATGCTCTGTCTGGATTCTGCTGTATACACCTGCCTAGTTTGTCCACTTCTGTCTGTAGGCTCACGACTTTTTTTTTTCCCCCTCTGAATGAATTTACTCTTTAATAACTGATCCCCAGGGCTAGCAAGTCTAAAAACTGACATGGCAGGCAGACATATGAGGATCTCAGCCAAGAGTTTATATTGCAGTCTTTAATAAAAAATGTATTGTGTATGAGGTGAAACTTAACAAAGCAAATTAGTTTCTCTTTCCATAGTTTATATGTAAAGTGCTTCATGACATTGCTTGCATTTCCCACAATATTTCAGTCCTCTTCCCATTTCCACTCTGGGTTCCCCATTTTCTTGTGTCACAGAGTCCTGCTTTTCTACCCCTCCCTATCTTCTTAGCTTTGCTACTGGGCAAATGTTGTCCTTTTATATATATTTTAAAGTTTTAAAAATTGTGAATGAGTGATAGTTTACATGGGAGAACATCAGTTTTACACTCATCCTATCATATTTGTTACAATACAATGATTACAATCCTCTGAATGCTTCATCATTCAACAGTATTTGCTTCTATTCCCTCTGTTTGTTTGGTTTTTTTTTTGGATGTGCATCAAAACACTCAGGAATATACAATCATTCAAACAGCCAATGGGCACACCCTGAAAGCCTGTCCCCTGGCTCCAAGCACACAGCCCCTCTCCTTCCATGAGTCTAGAGTCCTCAGCTGCTCCATCTCTCCATGTCATCATCTCTACCTCCAACTCTGGCACTGCAGCTTCTCTGGGTAGGGTCCCACACTCTGCTCCCACTCTATTCCCTTGATGGTCCCAGGGTCCTCTGCTCCAGGAACGTAAAATCGACCACTCACCCCTTTTCTTTATAAAACTTCTACCTTTACAGTTGCAACAATCGCAATTAGTCATGATAACAATTACTCACTATTGAATCATGAGAGTCTTGTCCCCATCTCCTTTCACCAGACCTGTCTAGACAGGATGAAAACCTCTCAGTGGGGACTCGACCTTCCCCCATACACTCTGAATCTAAACTCCCTCTTGAAAACTTGTAAGCCAGTCACTTCATGCCTTTACAGCCCTACATTTTAGGTATCCAATGTCTAAGGTGCCCATCCCTATCAACCCTGTGTACAGAGGGGAAGGGAATGATCCTTGCTGTAAAGATTCTTTCCCTTTTGGTTGGTATTTTAAGCTACTACACCCATAAGTATAGGTTAAAT
>NW_006408704.1:2503220-2543769 GCF_000296735.1 Chrysochloris asiatica
ATATATATATACACACACACACACACACACACACACACATATTTATATATATTCTGCCTCGCCCCCCCCACCTTCCTCTAGTTGGGTTCTGAACATCCAGCCATTGACACTAAGTCCACTCGGCACTATCTGCAAGTTTGAGCACCCTTGTGCATATCCTCTCACTTCATATAAGCTGGATACTTCACTCTCAGCTCTAGCCCTCTGTGGCCATGCCCTTGTCCATGGGCTCAGAAGTCTCCAGGTCTCTCTGTACTTCGGGCCAAGCAGTTCTCACCATAATACAGGTCGATTATGGGACTCATAACTTTTTAGAGTTAGGTGTTATAGCTTGAACTGGGTCTCCTAAAATATGTGCTGAAATACTAACCCATGTATCTATAAACATGTTCCTGTTTGAAAACAGGGGTTTCTTTAGTTATGTTCATGCAGTCAAATCATAGTAGTAGGGTAGGTCCTAAACCTAATCACTCTGACTTACAGAAAGAGAGTCCTGGACAGCGACACGCAGGGCGAAGAAGACAGGGAATGGAGACAGAGGCACCTATAAGCCCAGGGACAGGAAGGACTGCTGACAGCTACTGGAAGCTGAAATAGAAAAAGGAAGTTCTTCCCTACAGCCATGCCCTGAATTCAGACTTCTAGTCTCCTAACTGTGGAGTAATGTCAGGGACGACATAAAACGCAATTACTGGGAAGCTGAGGCCTTGTGACCTGGACGAAAATCCAAACTCAGGGCCTCCTGGGTATAGCAAGCCATGAACCCTGAGGGCCCAGGAAGTGACCTCCTGGGGTCTCGGGTTCATTGGTGTTTGTGAACTCACCGGGTGGCTACCTCTATACAAGTCCTAATATTGTTCATTCTATGCTTCTAACTCCAGTAATTGTAGCTTCTGAGAAAATGGTTTTTATAATGCCTCTCTTAATGTCTCCACTGTGTTGGCAGTGCGTAGGGTCCTAGGAACGAATCTTTCTGAGGTACAAGCGATAGCCACCTGGGATGAGTGTCAGAACTGCTCCTTATTTGATTATTCAGTTATTTTTAATATTAACTTAGAACATGAGCTCTTGATTATCCATGTACATTAATAAAACCGAATTTCCCCCTAGAACCGAGGCAGTAAAACTTCCTCAGAGGACGAACAAGGACAGGTTTACTGGGATTAAGCAGGGAGGTTCTGGAGAGGAACTACCAGGGTATTCACTTGAGGTGGAGTGGTAAATTCTGGGAATACTGGATTAAGGGACAATGGTGGCAGCCCCTTCAAACTGCCGTTAGGTATAATCAGTTTGATCCAGATGCTCTTCTTCCCCCCTGAGGATACAGTAAACATTGTAGCATTTGGATATGGAACCCAGAACGAGAAAAAGGAAGGTGGAGGCAAAACCTCACCTTCATTAGAAAGGTTAAAACCAGTAAGGAAGAAAGGAGTACTGGCTTAATTTATCTTAAAGATTGTCTCTGTGAATCATTAAACAATGTCTTATCTGAATAATCCCATTCTTCTTCTGTAAAGATCTCTTCCTTAAAAAAGTTAATAAAAGACTGGGGTAGAGATAGTTCTGCGTGCATTCTTGGCAGCAGGACTATCTGTCTGTCAGCTTGTATCCACTCTGGTCTCCGAGTGTTTGGTTCTCTCTCGCCCCTCCAGACATCCCACCAACTATAGGGGGAACCAACAGTGCCCCTACTACCGGGAGCACAGGAAGTGAAGTCAGTACCTCTTCCTCCCAGCCCTTATTGCTACCTGATAAGACAAAATAAACAAACATAGTTTGTAAATACCAGGGTACTGACAGTTCAATAACAGCTGAAGGCAGATAGAGTCCATTTACAATGAAGACATAGAGCCACATCAGATGCACATGACTTAGGAAGACTCAACCATACGCAATGAAAAAACCATCCACAGTACAAGAAGGTCTGCAGACAACCTGCAGTGAGATGGAGCCTGGCCACCCTCCACCCCCTGCCGGACCCCAGACAGAGAGCCGTATGTGCTGTGTGGAGATATGGTAAACATATCTCCTACATGGTTAACGAGCAGGACTTCAAGATCTCACAAGAAAAAGTATTGAAACCAACTAGTCAGATGTCCCTATGGTGCTCAATAACAGAAGCCCATTAGACAATGGATGCAATCAGACCTGAACCGGCCAAAGCTGAAGTAGGGCATGTTAGTGTTTTAAGGTTCGAGCTAGAATGCTCCTTAGAAGCCAGAATGGCGAGACTTCATTGCTCATATTTTGGACATATATCAGGACAGACCAGTCCCTGGAGAAGGACATCATGCTTGGTAAAGTAGAGGGTCAGTGAAAAAGAGGAAGATCTCCAATGAGATGGATTGGCACAGTGGCAACAGCAATAGACTCAAGTGTAACAGTAATTGTGAGGATGGCACAGGGTAGACAATGCTTTGTTCTGTTGTGCATAGGGTTACTATGACTCAGAAATGATTCAACAGCACCTAATGACAACAGCATGACAATTAAAAGAAATTCAGACCTTTGCTTATGGGTGTTGTTGTTGTGAAGTGCCATTGAGTTGGTTCCAACCCACAGCAACCCTATATAGGGTTTCTGAGGAGTGGCTGATGAGCTTGAACTGCCGACCTATGGTTCAAATCAACTTTACAGCCCAGCACATTAACCTACAGCGCCACACCAGGACTCCGCTTATGGATGAAATTGCCCAAAATTTCAACCAAAAGGGAAGGATTCTTCATATCAAGGTTGGTCAAGCATGTCTCCTCAGTGCACTGGGTGATGGGCAACTTAGACTTCAGCTATCAAAAATGGGGGCCTATAAAGGCATGAAGTGGCTGGCTTACAGGCTTTCAAGAGGTGCTTATTGTTAAAATGAAGGGTGTAAGATAGAATCCTCACTGAATAGTTTTCCTCTTGTCCAGGTGATAAGGTGGATAGAATTATTCAATTGTGAGTAACTGTTATCAGGACTAATGGCAATTGTTATAGCTGTAAATGTAGAAGACGTGTAACTAAATGGGGGGTGGGGGGGAGCAGTTAATCTGTCATCTCAGGAACAAGAAACCCTAGGACCATCAAGAGGAAAGAATATGACAGGAGTGAGGGATCCTAACCAGAAAAGCAACAACAAGAGAGATGGTGGCAGAGGTGATGGTGTAGAGACAGAACAGCAGAGGACTCTGGCCCATGGACTGAGAAAGGCAGTGTGCCTGTGGGCAGGAGGCTGGCTTGCAAATGTGCCCTTTGGACATTTAAATGAATATATATTTTCAGTGTGGTGTGTGTACATTAAAAAAAAAAAGGTAATAGAGGTAAATACTGTTAACTGATGGTACATGGAGGGGACTGTAATCATAGCAATGCTTTGTTAAATGTAAAACTGATCATTCCTGAAAACCTTCACTCAATTCACAATAAACGTTTAAAAAAGAAAAGAAATCAAAAGCCTTGTTCAATAAATGATGGTATCTTTATTCAACTCCTCCTGGAAGAAGTTGAGGACACAGGAAAACACAGGTCACGGAAAGGTTACAGGAACTGATAAAACAATTGCAAAGGTAACTACAAAAGCAATAGTCAGTAAGTTGGAACCTTCCTAAAATCATCCAAGCAGCAAAGAACTAAAATAATTTAATTCCACAGAAGATGCCTTGAGGGGACTGCAAAGTGAGCAGTACTGTACAGCCTCTATGTGTGTGAGCATTCATTGCCGAATAGTGTTTATAACAAAAACATGCATCGGCATCTTTATGAGACACTGAAGAGAGTTCTCTTCTATACAACCCCACACCCCAACCCAAGTGTGCGTGACACACAGGTTCCAGCCACAGCACTCACTGGTAACCTTATATCCAAGGCTCTAGTGCACACACAGGTGGGTTTCAACTGCTGAAAGAAGACAGGCACAAAAGATCACATGTTGTATGATTAAGTTTATACAACATGTCCAGAATAGAGGATCTATAAATGGAAGGACAGAATGTCCCTACATGGCACAAACAGCTGGTACTCAACTACAAACCTAAAGGTTGCAGGTTTGA
This sequence comes from Chrysochloris asiatica, assembly GCF_000296735.1. Lineage (NCBI taxonomy): Eukaryota > Metazoa > Chordata > Mammalia > Afrosoricida > Chrysochloridae > Chrysochloris > Chrysochloris asiatica. The sequence goes on from NW_006408704.1 coordinate 2,507,249, forward strand.
ACCCATCCATCAGTTCAGCAGAAGAAAGCCTTGACAATTTGCTTCTGTCAAGATTACAGCTAAGAAAACCTTAGGGAACAGTTCTGCTTTGTAACACATGGGGATGCCATGAGTCAGAACTGCCTTGATGGCAATTTTTAAAAAATTTCATTTCATATAAACAGAGCGTTGAGTCCTGGTGTGGCACTGTAGGTTAATGAGCTGAAGTAGAAAGTCGGTTTGAATCACGAGCTCACCAGCTGCTCCTTGGAAACCCTATACAGGGTCACTATGGGTCAGAACCAACTCGACGGCACTGAACAACAACTTAGACAGAAAGTAGATAAATGGGAAAAGGAGTTGTTTCTAATGGGTTTATTTTATTTTTGAAGTGATTAAAATGTTCTAAAATTAGGATAATTGCACAATTCTGTGAATATACAAGGGTGAGTAAAAAACTATCCACACTCTGTTATAGTAAGAACACTCGTACATATCCACAGCTGATGCCACATTGAGCGTCCATGTGAAATGATTCTGTCAAACAGACAAGAGATAGTGGATTATGTGGCAAATCATATGCAAATCTATGAAATAATCTACAACAGATTTGGGATTCTGACAAGTTTGTGTGAGACGGGGACTAAAATAACTCACAGAAAAGCATAAACAGAAGCATTTGGACCTCTGCAAACAAAATTTAGACCGATACTTGAAGGAAGTTAAAAGTTTCTTTTTTTAAAAAAATTGTTACAGATGACAAGACATGGATTCATCACTACGAGCCTGAGAGTAAACGGCAGAGTGTGGAATGGAAATATCCTCAATTGCCAACCAAGAAAAAGTTCAAAAGTCAACCATCAGCTGGAAAATTGATGCTTACAGGTTTCTGGGATTCTCAAGGACCAGTATTGGAACACTAGCTGGAAAAAGGTTCAACAATCACCAGTACTCATTACAGTGAGATGCTCACTGAAGAGCTGAAGCCTAAACTTCAGATTAAATGTAGAGGACTGCTACCCAAGGGCGCTGTGATCTTGCATAACAATGCACGTCCTCACACCTCTGCCTACACTACAGACACTGGAAAAATTTCATTTTGAGGTATTAAAGCATCCTCCCTATAGTCCAGATCTTGCTGCATCTGCCTTTCACCTGTTTGGTCCCCTGAAAGCAGCCCTTCGAGGACCAAGATTCACCTCTGGTAAAGAAGTGAAGACAGTGGTGCATTCATGGCTCACAGCTCAGCCTAAAACATTTATTTAACTAAGGGAATACGTAAGCTTGTAGACAGATGAACAAATTGTATAGAAAAGCAAGGAGACTGAGTGGGAAATTTGTCTTTTCTAAAAGTTTATTAAAATAAATTCTACAGCCAGATTGTGAGTAATTTTTGACTCACCCTCAGAGTAAAAAATAAAAACACCTTTAAAGAGTGAATTTTATAGTATGTGAATTATATGTCAATAAAGCTAATTTTTAAGGAGCTCTGGTAGCATAGTGGTTACAAATCGGGCTGTGAACCTTAAGGTCGGCAGTTCGAAACTACCAGCCGTTCCATGGGAGAAAGATGAGGCGTCTGCTTCCATAAAGATTTACAGCTTCAGAAACCCTACACAAGGTTGCTATGAGTCAGAACTGACTCCATGGCACATAACAAAAACAACAAAGCTAATTTTTAAAAAATGTAATAAGACAAATTATGTGATCCAAAATTTTCAGTTACATAGTTTCATGAAGAGTTAAGTTTTGTGCTGAACTTGGGAGGCAAAGCAGAGAAAAATTGCTTCTCAGCTGTAAATGTTCAAGAAACAATAAATGTTTCTTCAGTGCCATGACAGAAGAGCATGGACGTGACAGGTGTGATGTGAGTACAATTAGGTGATTGTGCACTATGCCACTAATATGGGTGTTAATATCCTCATTTCACAGACAAGGAAACAGAGGCTGGGAGAGATTAATTCGCCCAAAGTCTTAACTACCCTCCTCTCCTACCCTCTCCAGATGGCACTGATAAGATGGCCTGAAAAAGGAACCTTGCCCAAAGCATACACAGAAGCTGAGAGAAGACTGACCAGTTGTCATGGGTTTGGACTGGGGAGCCTGGGTTGGAGTAGGAGCTATCGCAGGTTCTTACACAGGGCATGAAGGACTGAGAATTCAGCCCAGGAGTGGCAGGTAACAGCATTCACCCAGGACTGCCCTTAGAACAGGGCTCCAAACTGGCTCATATCTGGGGAAAATTTGCCTTTCCACCCCTGATACACTGAATTGTTGTTGTTAAGTGCCATGCAGTTGGTTCAGATTCATAGTGACCTTGTATAGGGTTTCTGAGGAATAGCTGGTGGGTTTCAACTGGAGAATTTATGGTTTGAAGTCCAGTGCTAATCCTACAGTGCCACATCAGGAGTCTATACTGCATTAGAATTCACCTTTTAACAAGATATGATTCAAAAAATTTCTCAGCAGGGCATCCAACCAGAATGAACTGGTTCAAAATCCTAGTTAGAATCACCAGGAGAGGATATTTAAAAACATCTAATACCCAGACTTTTGAGACTTTTTGCTCCCACACAGATTTAAAAGGCCTTGGAAACCCAATGTTGTTGTTGTTGTTAAGTGCTGTCAAGTTGGTTCCGACCCACAGCAACCCTGTATAGGGTTTCCAAGGAAACAAGCTGATGAGTTTGAACTACTGACCTTGCAGTTCAAACCACTTTGCAGTCTAGCGCATTAACCCACAGCGCCACAGGGTCACTGTGTGTCAGAACTGAGTTGACAGCACTTAGTAACAACAATACCCAGACCTTGTTGTTAAGTGTGTTGAATCGGTTCCAATTTACAGCAATCCTGTATAGGGTTTCTGAAGAGTGGAACTGCTGGACCATAAGGTTAGCAGTCCAGTGCATATCCTACAGGGCAAACCCAGGCCTTATCTTCAATCAATTACATCAAAACTTTTAGGTGGGACACATTTCAGGTGTAGCCAAGATGGACAGTCACTGGTGATAGGATGAGAAGCCCTGGTGGCACAGTGGGCTAAGCATTGTGCCAGCCATTCCTTGGAAGAACAATGCTCCCATAAAGGTAAAGGTTTACAGTTCCTGAGGAACTGTTCTGCTCTGTCCCTATAGGGTGACCATGAGTTGGAATCGACTTCATGGCAGTGGGTTTAGTTTGTGATTGTTGTTGTTAAGTGCCATCGAGTCGATTCCTACCCACAGCGACCCTGTATAGGGTTTCCAAGGAGCAGCTGGTGAACTGGAATCGCCGATCTTGTGGTTCAAACCGACTATGCAGTCCAGCACATTAACTCACAATGTCACACCAATTATGGTTTGTGATAGGATGGCCTATTCAAACTCTTACTGACAAAACCCCCAAAGGCACCTAAGTACTATTATTCCTATTACAGACAGTCTCCCAGTTACAATGCCAATTTACGTACAACTTGTAGTTACAAACCAGCAACGTCTACTGTATTAAAAATATGACGTACAATGATTCATAATAACAAACAGGCACTACTTTGCAACATGCATCAAAACATTACTATTATTACTTCATTAAAGATGTGCACCTGGAAGCGGTTCTTTACTAATGATACTTATGCATAGAAAGGTATGCTATATACAAAAAAACTCAAATGACTTTAGAGGCAAAATATACAAAAGGAGTCCTGGTGTGGCGCTGTGGGTTAAAGCGCTGGACTGCAAAGCCGTTTGAACTGCAAGGTTGGGGTTCAAGCTCACCAGCTGCTCCTTGGAAACCCTATACAGGGTCGCTATGGGTAGGAATTGACTCAACAGCACTTAACAACAACATAGAGAAGGCAAGAGATTCAGAAAGGCTGATGCTATGCACATGTAAAGGGTTGAAACTTTTCTTATTCTAGGACCTGGATTTGCCTGATTCCAAAGCGCAGTGCAGTCAGTTTCAAGACTGTAAATCTTTCTCCAGTGAGTGGCTTGTGGATTCGAACCACTGACCTTGCAGTTAGCCACCCAACTTGTAACCCACTAGGGCTCTCTGGAATACCTGTGCCATTGTGTGTCATTACAACTCAAAGTGACTCTGTCTTGGGTGTCCGAGGCTGGAAATCTGTAAAGGGGCGGAAGAAGACCTCATCTTTCGCCAGCAGAACAGCTGATGGATTGGAATTGCTTACCTTGAGGTTAATAAGCCCAGCTCATAACCCACTGCGCCACCAGAACTCCTTCAGAGTGCCTTTTGTTGTTGTTAAGTACCGTCAAGTTGGTTCTGACGCGACCCTGTAAAGGATTTCTGAGAAGCAGCTGGTGGGTTTGAACCGCTGAGCTTGCTGTTAGTAGTCCAGTGACTGGAGTGGGTAGGGCGGTTCCTTATTCATTCCTGGATCAGACAGCCAAACACCTTTCAGGTGCTCAGTAAATGCTTAGTCCACAAAGGTACAAAAAAAAGTCAGAGGAGTAGTTAATTTTCTAACTCCCTTGGACCAAGTGCCAAACAAGCCTCCCACCCAGCAAAAGTCACCTTCTTTCAATTAAAAAACATGTTTGTGTACTTGCTGGGTTTGGGAAAGCAAGGATGAAGGGGTGAAGGCAACAATCCTGCCTCTAGAGAGTTTCCAAGTTCGAACCAGGCATTTAGACAAACGATAAACCTTCGGAGGTTTTTGTGCATATTAACTGGGATAATAGTGCGACGGCGCCTCGTACATGCCACACCACATGGAAAGTGCCAGCCAGATGGTAGCTAAGATGCACAGACAATTGCAGATAAGCCAAAAGGTTATTAAAGGCCAGAAAAAAATCGTCGTAACTCCGTCTTAACTTATCCCTTGCTGCGTTCCCCGATTGTCCGCCCCCTTTTCGTCTCCCCACCCCCAACCAGGGGCTGAAGCTTCTAGTTGGAAGAGGCGGTGTCAAAAGACCAATTTCCCCAATGTCCAGCACTAGGCGGGGTCCAGTGTTTTCTGAAAGGGAGAAGAGGGGAGGGGGCGAACTTCCTGCACAACTAGGAAGCGTGACTCCTCGTCCAGGGCTGTCTGATCCGACTGTGACCCTAGACCCTTCCGCTCTCGCCCTGGTGAGCTCTGGAAGGAAGCAATCAGTGTCTCATCAGCAGTGGAACACTCCGCAGCGGCTCGGACATTGTCCGCTCCACGTACGTAGGGACTTACCTACACTGGCCTCCCGCGCTCGCCGTTACCCCGGCAACACCAGCCAAAGTGGGGGGGAGGCGGACACCACTGCCGTAAAGCAGTGCGGCCGCAAAGCCTAAAGAGTACGCAGCCGCAGAGCCCGCAGGCGCACTCGCTGGATCTTTGCGCCTGCGCAAGGCCTGAAGAAACGTGTTTTGAGACCCGTGCGCCGCTCGCGTTGTTTCTTTCCTCCCCTAAACTGCTTAGTCTTAACGGCGATTCTAAAATGTCCATTTTACAGATGAGCAGGGACGTGACCTATCCAAGTCACATACCTAAGTTGTGGAGTTGACCATCCCGCTGAAGTGTAAAGACTTAGAGTCCTTGTCCATCTTCAGAACGGGAGCTGGAGACATGCGGATTTTTTTATTAAGTGAACTTGGCCATTAGAAAACGGTCAGCTGAGTTCAGCCCTGAATCTGACCTCAGCTTTTTCGATGTAAAAAGGGGCAATTGGAGTGCATTGGAAAGCAATGCAGTGGACGTGCCGGGACTCTCCCAGACTCCTGACTTAAGCTTTCAGAGCTCCTTAATTGAAAAATGGGTTGTGGCGATTATGAGAGATGAGCAAAACAAGGATGCAAGGGAAAGTGTAAAAATGTCTCCTGATTCGAGGAGTGATTATTTTAAAGGAGGCCTCATGGGGAGTTCAGTACATAACCTTTCCCAAAATGAATCATTAAAGGTGGGCCATTCAGGGGAATGATGCTTTCTAGATAGCATTTTTAGCTGACAGTAGCAAATAGTGCGGGAGAGAGAGATACATGGGTCTAGGCCTTCACACACATTGTTGCGTCTGCCTGGAACACCACTCTCCAGTCTTTGCGTCAATAATTCCTGGTCATCCTGTAGGTCTCAACTCAGACATCACCTCCTCAAGGAGATTATTCTTACCCACATCTGGATGGCTGGCTTTCTATGTATTCCTGTAATAACCCTTGCTTGTTGGGTCAATCCCTACTCATGGTCTCAAACCCACTGCCATTGACCTCACCTGACAAAGCGAGCTTATAGAACAGAGTCGAACTCTTTAGCATTTTCCGGACTGAATCTTTACAGGAATAGAGAGCCTCATCTTTTTCCCTCAGAGTGACTGGTGGGCTTCAACTACTGACCCTGGTGCCTGCAGCCCAACACTGTGTTACTGGGGTTCCCTTCTCCTCCTGGCAAGTCTATGTTAAACTTCAAATGTGTTCAGGGTAGAGCTGCACTCCCTAGCGTTTGCAATGTTTGTAATCTGGGTAGGCTAAACACTGGACTGCTTACCACGAGGTTAGTGGTTTGCCCACCAGCAGCTCGGTAAGAAAAAGAGAGACTGTCTGCTCCTAAATCTATGGCAGTGGGTTTAATCCTGTGGAAGTAGATTACCAAGGCTTTTTTCTGTGGTGTCTCTGGTTGTATTTGAACCCCCAACCTTTTAGTTACTACTTGGGCCATATCCTGTATGTCCCTGTGTCCTGTGACTGTGGGCACTTGGTAGAAAGAGCTCCAGAGGTAGCTTTCAGTGGATGTTCTGCTTGCATGGACTTGAACTACGGGACTAAGCCTGTGGGCTTTAGATGGTCAAAATCAGAGTAGCTTCCATTACCATGTCCTGAAGCAATGAGAATTTGAGAAGATTCACAGAATAGTGGAACCAGGATTGGGCAGGAAAGAGACAGCTGGAGGAAAGTAGCAGTATCCTAATACCAAAAACCCAAACCTACTACCGTTGATTCCGACTCAGCGATCTAATGGTGATGGTGGTGTACCACCAAGTAGATTCTGACTCATCCCACTCATAGTGACCCTGTGTAGGGTTTCTGAGGCTGTAAACCTTTACGGAAGCAGAAAGCCTCATCTTTCTCCCATGGAGTTACTGGTAGATTTCAACTACTGACCTTGCGGTTAGCAACTCAGCTTGCAATCCACTATGCTACCATGGTTCCTTATAGCGATTTTTAAGTGGCACTGAATCAGTTCTGACTCAGTGATCCTGCACAGGGTTTCCAAGGAGCAGCTGGTGAATTTGAACTGCCGACCCATAGTTCAAACCGACCTTGCAGTCCAGTGCTTTCTCCCACAGTGCCACACCAGGACTACTAGAACATGCCAATTTAGGAACTACTGGCTTGAGAATTAGGTGGTTTCACAATGAAAGGGCATTTAGAGGCTGTCCAGTTCAACTTCCTTATACAACTGATAAGAAAACAGGTCCAGAGAAGTAGTGTGAGTAAGTCTGAGATGGGGTGAAGGCTGGAACCCGAGTCTCTGGATCCCAGCCCAGTGGGGATCTTCTGATAATGAGACCGCAGGTGCATCATGAGGGGAATGAGACTTCTCAGAGGGGCCAGAGGAAGAGCTACTAAATAAGGGACTTTTCTTCCGTGATTTCCCCTTCAATGTGCACTTTGAACCTTTTGCTATGATCATTTTAAAACACAGAAGTAGAGAGACTAATGAATCTTCACTTCCACCGTCTTTGGCATCTTGTTTCTTTGATAGTCTCTCTTCACACACTGTTATCCATGTGCTGGAGTGTTTTAATGCAATCCCAGACATCATTTATTGTTATACATAACATTTTAATGCACAGCATATCTCTTAATAGATAAGGATTTGGAGTCCCTGGGTGGTGCAAATGGCTGCGAACTGAAAGTTGGAGGTTTGAGTCCACCCAGAGGCACCTCAAAAGATCAGCTGGTAATCTACTTCTGAAAACTCAGTCATTAGAAACCCCATGAAAAACAGTTCTACTCTGGCATTCCTGGAGCTGCCGTGAGTCAGACACACACACACACACTTTGTTGTTGCTGTTAGGTGCCATCGAGTCGGTACCGACCCATAGCGACCTTATGCACAGCAGAATGAAACACTGGCCAACCTCACTATTGTTGCCACACTTGAGTCCATCGATGCTGCAACTTGGCTAATCCATCTTGTTGGGGGTCTTCCTCTTTTACTCTGACCCTCCACCTTACCAAACACGATATCCTTCTCCAGTGACTGGTCTCTCCTGGCAATATGTCTGAAGCTTGAGAGACGAAGTTTGGCCATCTTGGCCTCCAAGGAGTACTATGACTGCACTTTTTCCAAAACGGATCTACTGGTTCTTTTGGCAGCCCATGGCACTTTCAATATTCTCCTCCAACACCGTAACTCAAAAGCATCAATTCTTCTACGGACTTCCTTATTTACTATCCAACTTTCCCATGCATATGAGGTTATTGAAAATACCATGGCTTGGGTCAGGCACACCTTAGTCCTCAAGCTGACATCTTTGTTCTTCAACACTTTAAAAAGGTCTTGTGCAGCAGATTTGCCTAATGCAATAACGTCATTTGATTTCTTGACTGCTGCTTCCATGAGTGTTGATAGTTGATCCAAGAAGAATGAAGTCCTTGACAACTTCAATCTTTTCTCTGTTGATAAGAATGTTGTTTATTGGTCCAGTGGTGGTTTTCTTTACATTGAGATGTAATCCATACCGAAGGCTGTGCTCTTTGATCTTCATCACACACACTAAGGGGCTTCAAAAAGTTCCTGGAAAAATGGAATTGAAAGATAACAAAATTTTTTCTAAGAGCTTTTTGAAGCCTCTTTGTACATACATATCCCCAATATCATCACACCTAACAAAAACAATAATCCTTATCATTATTTGTCTATGAAATATAAGAAAGAATCCTATGCATTATTTGTGATATGCTAAAGTATTCCAATGTTTATCTGGAATTCAAAGTCAGCTGGGTGTCCGATATTTTATTAGGCCACCCTAGTTCCTGGTATGGTGCTGCAGCATAAAGCACTGGACTGCAAGGTCAAACTGACCTTGAGTCCAAACTGAACCACAAGGTTGGCAGTTCAAACTCACCAACCACTCCTTGGAAAACTTATACAGGGCCGCTATGAGTCAGAATCCACTAGAAGGCACTTAACAACAAAAACCAAGTGACAATTTGGGGTATTATTGGGTATTATTAGATAAGAACGGGGACTGCCCACCTCAAGGTCCTTAGTTCAACCCTGCCTGGGAAACACTATACAGGGTCACTATAAGTTGGATCCAACTTGAGGCACTTAACAGCAAGTGACAATTTGGTGGGAAATTCCTATGCACAAGCCACTTTGCAAGGAGCTCTGGAGGCATAGTGGGTTAAGCATTGGACTGCTAACCACAAGGTCAACAGTTGGAATTCACCATTCTTCAAGAGAGAGATGAGGTTTTCTGCTCCTGTAAAAATTACAGCCTAAGAAACCCTACATAGCAGGGGTGGGGAACCTCCTGGTGGTGGTGATAGTGTGAGTCTGTTCCAACTCATATCAACCCTGCATAGGGTTTCTGAGGCTGTAAATTGTTACTGGAGCAGAAAGCCTCATCATTCTCCCAAGGAATGGCTGGTAATTTGGAAATGCTGACCTTGAAGTTAGTAGGCCAACTTGCCAGGTCCTTCAAGGGCTGTAACGCCCATGAGATCATTTAGTCTGGCCCTGCCAAGGCAACCACAGTTCCAGCCATCTAAATGATAATTTTGTATGGCCCAGGAATGATGTTGTAAATATCCATGTTATAAATATCCAAAAGGGCCCTTGGCAGAAAAAAGGTTCCTTGTCTTTGTGTGGTGCTGTAGGTTAAATGCGCTATATTGCAAAACTATTTGAACTGCAAGGTCCACGGTTCAAGCTCACCAGTAGCTCCTTGGAAACCCTGTACAGGGTCGCTATGGGTCGGAACTGATTAGACGGCACTGAATTAACAACAATAACAACCTCTGCTATATAAGGCCACCACCAAGAATCAGAACCCACTCCAAGGCACACCACCATCTCCACAGAAGCCATGCAAGCATTATCTAATTTAATTCTCATAATGGCCCCATGAGATAGTACTATTGCCTCCAGTTCACAGTTGATGGGATCTCATTTTCCAGGGATCTCATACAGCTAGAAAGTAGTAGAGGCCAGATGAGGACCCAGATCCTCAGGCACGTGTATTCATTTTAATTCAGCAAGTTGGGTACTGAGGGCAGTGAGAAGATACAGCACTAAGGGACAGTCAGTATTGGAGGGTGATCAGGGGTGAACCGGATGGTTTGAAGGGTAGGGGTGGTCTTTGAGCGGAGCCTAGAAGGAGGATCTGCGGTGGGAGAGGTGGGGAGATGGAGGGCAGAGGACAGTCTGGTGCACAGGGCAGCCCACGGGCGAGGCCCGGAAGGACTCTGAGGTTCCGAGCCAGGGAGGCGCTGGGCCCCGTGGGGCAGGAGGTCCGCGCGGGCGACGTCGGTGATAAGGTCCGATAGGCGGCGGCGGGGCGGGCCCTGATTGCAGAGGCGCTTGAATTCCAGGCTTGGCTTTTGGACTTTACCCCGTAGACAATGGGGAGCCACCAGGCGTTTCTGAGCAGGGCAGGGCAACCCCAGCTGTCGCCCCATTGTTTTTCCGAGACGGGCCGAACCCCGTAGTATTTCAGCGAGTCCACTAGATGGCAATATTTCAGCAACTTTAAACCACCAGTCTTTCTCCCAGACGTCCGCGTTTCCAGTGATATAGACGGATCCGGAGACCCAGCAATCCTCCCTGTGGTTGTCCCCAGCAATTTCAGCATAAAGTGCAAAGACTGCGCAGCGAAATATCAAATCAGGGTTCACTCTTCTGGTGACACGAAACCTCAGGTAACTTCACAAGCTCTTAAAAAGAAAGGGCAATGCAATGGGCACAAGCTCTGGAGCCATCTGAGCTGGCCCTTTGCTGCTGCTGCAGACTTCTGAAGGTGAAGGGCTAGCCTCTGAGGAATCAAGTCACAGCTGCCTACCAAAGGTACTTTCTGTGGTACCAGCAGTCTTTTCTAATTGGAGAGCAAACTAGCGTTAATTTTTTTTCTGGAATAACGCTGGATATAGATCTAGAAGATGTAAACCTTGGTATGACGTTTGCATATCTATGGTACGCGTGGCCTTGGGAAGATCGTTGCATCTCTCTGATCCTTGAAATGAAGTTGGTCTAGAGACGTATATGAATACACATACAGTATGAATACAGTGTTGGACAAGCCACCGAGACAGTGTCCCCGTCTAATAGTCCTTCAGGATCTTTTGTGCAAAGGGGCTGGGCATTGCCTCTAGATGTTTGGTTGCCAGAAACACCTATAACATGGACGGTTAGAATTCTTCAGACACCTGCCATTTCACTTTCCAGGTGCTCTTTATTTATTGGGTTGCGAATCGGGCTGCGAATCTCAGGGCCAACAGTTTGAAACTACCAGCTGTTCCGCGTTCTGCTCCCGTAAAGATTTACAGCCTCGGAAACCCTGTATAGCGTCGCTATGAGTCGGAATCGACTCCATGGCACATAACAACAATGGTTAGGTCTAGGCTAGAATTCAGCTTCACTGGTGGCAGTATAGGATAAGCACTGGACTGCTAACAAGATTGGCACTTCAAAGCCTCCAGCCTCTGTGGGGAGAAAGATGACACTTTCTGCTCCCCTCAAAATTTACAGCCTCTGAAACCCTATATAGGGTAGTTATGAGTTGGAACCCACTCAGATGAAGCTAACAACAACAGCAAGCTAGCTCCAGGACTTCATGTAACGTTAGGGTTAGGGTAAGGACTAGGGTTAGTGTTAGGACAGGGGTTGTGCTTGGACTTGGAGTAAGGCTGGATCTGGTTTTAGGGTTATAATTCAGTTTATTTTTATTTATTTATTTATTTCCAGGCATCCTTTTCAAGATAACCAGTTGTCATTGAGCTGACTGTAACTCATGATGACCGCAAGTACAACTCCTCTCCATTGGGTTTTCATGGCTGTAACATTTCAGAAGCAGATCACCAGGCCTTTCTTCCTGGTGTCTCTGGATGGGCTTTGCTTAGTAGTCAAGTACTTAACCATTTACACCACCCAGGGACTTCCCTTTAGAGATCAATCCAACTACCTGTTGCCATTGAGTCGATTCTGACACATAGGAATCCTATGTTGTTGTTGTTGTTGTTATGTGCCATCGAGTCGGTTCTGACCCATAGCGACCCTGTATAGGGTTTCCGAGGGTGTAAATCTTTACGGGAGTAGAAAGCCTCATCTTTCTCCTGCGGTGCAGCTGGTAGTTTCAAACCGCTGACCTTAAGGTTCGCAGCCCGATTTGTAACCACTACGCTACCTTATAGGACAGAGCAAAACTGCACCATAGGGTTCCCGAGGCTGTAAATCTCATAAGTGGTGGATTTGAACCACCAGCATTTTGGTTAGCAACCCAGTGTACCCCCAAAGCTCCTTATTTTAAATATAATCTGATTTAATTCGCACAACAACCTATTTTAGAGGTAAGAAAATAGTCAGAGACGTGAAATTTATTTCCACACAGAGAGTATTTTTACCATGCTGCCTTCCATTAGCAATCAAAGATACTCTTACTTCCGAGTGAATTTCCTAGGGAAACTCAGGCAAATATGCTAAGGAGACATGTACAAAGATTTTTTTTTTTTTTAAGTTTTATCTAAACATAGTGGTTTATACTGGAAAAGGGAGGAAATAATCTAATATCCATCTCTAGACAAATAGATGCATAAAATGTGGTATAATACAAGGGTGAGTCAAAAATTATCTACACTCTGGCTGTAGAATTTATTTTAATCAACTTTTAGAAAAGACAAACACGTCACTGTTCCACATGATCTCCTTGCTTTTCAATATACTTTGTCCATCCATCAACAAGCTTTTATATTCCCTTATTAAAAAATGCTCCAGGCTGAGCTGCAAGCCATGTATGCATCGCTGGCTCCACTTCTTCATCAGAGGTGAATCTTCATTCTCGAAGGGCTGCGTTAAGGGAACCACACAGGTGAAAGTCTGATGGAGCAAGATCATCACTTAGGGAGGGTGCTTTAACACCTCAAAATGAAGTTTTTGTAGACTGTCAACAGTGTGGGCAGAGGTGTGTGGATGTATACTGTCTCGCAAGATCACAATGCCCTTGGATAGCAGTCCTCTGCATTTAAACAGAAATTTAGGCTTCAGCTCCTCAGTGGAAATCTCACTATAATGAGCACTGTTGATTGTTGAACCTTTTTTCCAATAATGTTCCAGTATTGGCCCTTGAGAATTCCAGAAACCTGCAAGCATCAATTTTCCAGTTGATGGTTGACTTTTGAACTTTTTCTTTATGGGCGATTGAGGATGTTTCCATTTTATACTCTGCCGTTTACTCTCAGGCTCATAGTGATGAATCCATGTCTTGTCACCAGTAACGATTTTTTTCAAAGAAACATTATCTTCCTTCGAGTATCGCTCTAAATTTTGTTTGCAGATGTTCAAATATTTCTGTTTATGCTTTTCCATGAGTTGTTTTGGTACCTGTCTCACACAAACTTTTCAAAACCCAAGTCTATTGTGGATTATTTCATAGGCAGAGCCATGGCTGATTTGCAAATGATTTGCCATGTAATCCACTGCCGCTCGTCTATTGGACAGAATCATTTCACGTGCGCACTCAATGTTGTCATCAGCCTTGGATGTGGGCGGGCATTTTAATATAACCGGAGTGTGGATAATATTTGACTCACACTATACTATGTTCATACGGTAGAATAGTATGCAGTAGTTAAAAAGAATCTATCAACTTTTATATATACATCAACAGACTTCACATATGCTATGTTTTGTGAACATGGCAAGATGTAGCACAGTATGAATAATATGATACCACTTATGTATATTAAAATACACATAAAATGATACCAATACTGAATTCTTGTATAAACCCAAACCCAAACCCGTTGCCATGGATCAGATTCCAACTCAGAATAATCCTGTGCATAGATTATGTCCCAAGGGTAGGTAAGCAGTGTTGGGATGGATCAAAGGATGGACAAGCTATGTTAGCTAATCCATAGAGCCCCCCAGCTCCCAGTTATGGGAAGCAAGCTCCAGTGGTTCTGGAGGTGTGATGAGTGAGGTGAGGAGTTAACGGTAATGTGGTGGTTTTAGTATTGGCAAGTGAGAAGGGTGTACAAATGAGGAGTAGGGAGGACTACAGGTAGAAATCGGTATTGTAGGGAGAAGGGAAGATCATTGAGTATACAGTGTGCCCTTTGAGGGAATATGTGGACTAGAAAGCTACACAGGTGTCAGATATAAGGCATGGATAGGATGTTAGAAGGCACAGAATATAGGTAGTTAGGTAAAATTGTCTTAATATGAGTCCTGGTGATACAGGGTAATCACTAGAGTGCTAGCTGCAAAGTAGGCAATGAAAACCAACCATTCACTGCCCATTAAGGTTTCCCAGACTCTAATCTTTACAGAAACAGATTGCCACATAGTTCTCCCACACAGAGGGTAGTGGATTTGAACCAACACCCTTTTGATTCACAGCTGAGTGCTTAACTACTGCACCACCAGGACTTTTTGAATGCATGTATTGTTTGTTGTGGTAAGTGCTGTCAAGTCGGTTTTGATCCATAGAGACCCTGTATAGGGTTTCCGAAGAGTGGCTGGTAAGTTTGAACCACTTACCTTGTGGTTCAAACCAACCCTGCCATACAATGCTTACCCTACAAACGCTACACCAGGACTCTAGTTGTTGTTGTTGTTAAATGCCGTCGAGTTGGTTCCAACCCATAGCGACCCTGAACAGGGTTTCCGAGGCTGTAAATCTTTATGGGAGCAGAAAGCCTCCTCTTTCTCCTGCGGACCAGCTGGTAGTTTCAAATTGCTGAACTTGCGGTTTGCAGCCCGATTCGTAACCACTGCGCTACCAGAGCTCCTTAGGACTCTAATAGATTAGGTGCATAACTTATTGATAGCAATTAAAATGAGCAGTTGAACAACCTACACTTAATGCAATTTTTCCATCACCTTGACCTCTTTCTTCTCCCCTGCCCTCTCACCCCTGTTATTGTTGTTGTTAAGTGCCTTTGAGTCAGTTCCAACTTGTATTGTTGTTAAGTGCCTTCCAGGCTGTTTTGACTCAGTGACCCTGTATAGGGTTTCCAAGGAGCAGCTGTTGAGTTTGAACCACTAACGTTGTGGCTCAAATTGACCTTGTGGTCCAGTGCTTTATCCCACAGTGCCACACCAGAACTCCATCCCCTAGTAACCACTAATAAACTTTGGTCTCTGTAATTTACCTTTTATTTGTCTTTTTATATAGGTGAAGTTATACAATTTTTGTCCTTTTGAGATTGGCTTATTTCGCTCAGCTCCATCCACATTGTGGCATGCATCAAGAGTGTATTTCTTCTACACATATACCATGTTCTATTGTATATATCTGCCACATTTTGTTTATCCACTTATCTGTTGATGGGCATTTAAGTTGTTTGGCTCTGGTGACTAGTGCTACAATGAACATTGGTGTGCAGTCTCTGTTTGAGGCTCTGCTTTCTAGTCTTTTGGGTCTATACCTAAGAGTGGAGTTGCTGGGTTTATGGTTGATGTGTTTTTAGTGCTTTGAGGAACTACCACTGTTTCCCACGATGGCTGTACCATTTTACATTCCCACCAATAATGGAAAAGGGTTCCAGTCTCCTTAAGTGCTCCCCAACATTTGTTTTTCTCTGTTTATTATTATTATTATTAACCATCCTAGTGGGAATGAAATGGTATCTCCTCATGTTTTTTATTTGCATCCTTCTGATGACTAATGAGGCGGAGTTTCTTTTCATGTGTCTGTTTTCTGTATGTATTTTATGTACCCATCCATGTGAATGTCCTTCTTAATGAAATGTCTATTCAAGTCCTTTGCCTGTATTTTGAGTCAATTATTTGTCTTTTTTGTTGTTAAGATTTTATATGTATATTGGTTATTAGATTCTTATCGGATATATGATTTCTAAAGATTTTATCCCAGATGGTAGCTTATCTTTTTACTTTTTTTTTTTTTTTTTTTTTTTTTTGTCAAGTCTTTTGATTAGCAAATGTTCTTAATGTTTATAAGGTTCCTTTTGTTTATTCCGTCTTTTGCTGGTTTTGCTGTTATTATGTTAGGCAATCCATTATGGAAATCTAGGCCTGACAGTGTTGCCCCTATATTTTCTTCCAAGAATTGTAGTTTGTGCCTTAAACCATTTTGCATTTGTTTTTGTGTATGGTATGAGGCAGGGGGTCCTGTTTCATTTCTCTGCAAGTGGAAATCCAAGTTTCCCAACACCATTTCATTTATTGAAGAGATTCTCTTTCCCCACCAAATGGAATTATACCCTTGTCAAAAACCACTTGCTCATTTGCTCATTGATGTGTGGGTGTCTGGACTCTCAGTTCTGTTCTATTGGTCTATGTGTGTATTGTTGTACCGGTACCAGGCCACTTTGATTACTATAGCTATATGTTGTTGTTAAGTGCCATTGAGTCAATTCTGATCCATAGCGACCCTGTATAACTGGTGAGCTTGAACCGCTGACCTTGCAGTTCAAAGCGACTTTGCAGTCTAGTGCATTAACCCACAGAGGCACACCAAGACTCTGTATAGTTTGTTTTAAAATCAGTATGTGTGAGTCTTTGTACTTGGTTCTTTTCCAACTTTGCTTTAACTATTCAGGGCCTGGTGTTGCCATTCCACATAAAGTTGAGGACTGTGTTTTTCTTTTCTTGTAAAGAAAGCTTTTGGAATTAAAAAAAAAAAAAAATTTATTGTGAACTGAGTGATAGTTTACATGGGAGAACATTGGGTTTACACCATCATTTCATTGCAATGATTACAATCTCCTCCATGCATCATCATTCAACAGTATTTGCTTCTTTTCCTTCTGTTGTTTTTTTTTTTTTTTTTTGTGTGTGTGTGTGTGTGTATTTTTTGGGGGGGAGGGGCATATACACAAAAACACTCGGGAATATATAATAATTTAAACAGCTAAAGAGCACATTCTGCAAGCCTGCCTCCTGGCCACCAACACCCAGCCCCTCTCTTTCCATGAGTTCAGGGTCCTCAGCTGCTTCCTCTTCAATGTTCTTATCTCTGCCTCCATCTCTGGAGTCACTGTTTCTTTGGATAGGGTCCTGCATTCCACCTATGCACTTCTCCCTTGGTGGTCCTAGGGTCCTCTGTTTCTGGACTGTAAGATTATTCCCTCGTTTTTGTTACAAAACCTCTACCTTTACGGTTGTGACAGTCACAATTAGTCATAACAATTACTCACTATTGAATCACAAGAATCTTATCCCCATCTCTTTTTACCAGACCCGTCTAGACTAGATGAAAACTATTCAGTAGAGACTCTACCCTCCCTGCACACTCTTAAACTAAACTCCCTCTTGAAAACTTGTAAGCCAGTCACTTTGTGCCTCTATCACCCCCTCATTTTAGGTAGCCAAAGTCTAAGTTGTCTGTCCTTATCTACCCTGCATACAGAGGGGATAACATTGATACTTGATGTGAAGACTCCTTCCCTCTCTGTTGGTATTTTGAACTACAAGTTCATCAAATTGTAGCAATTTATACTCGTTTCCTTCATCAAAAAAAAATTTTTTTTCATCTTCCTCTAGTCAAGTTCTGATTATCAAATCATCGAAGCTAGGCCAAATGGTTACTGTCTACAACTTTGGGTGTTCTTGTGCATCTCCCCTCACTACATATCCGCTGGATGCTTCACTCTCAGCTCTAGCCCTCTGTGGCTATGTTCTTGTCCATGGGCCCAGATGTCCCTGGGTCTCACTGCACTTTGGACCAACGAGCCCTTCCTCTTCTCTCTCTCATCTCCAGGTCAACGGGAGACTATGGAATGTGGTCAAACTCAGCCCATTTCTTCATTGCTGACTTTCCTCCTCTTCCACTCACCAGTAGACCAATGTGTCACCAGCAAGCTTGCATGCCTGCTCATGTGTTCCCTTTGAGTTTCAGTTTTTTTTTTTTTGGGGGGGGGTTGTCCTGAAGGGACTTGATTGCTTGCCTTGATGGCTCCCTTGCGAACAACTTGCTTGTTCTTGTAATAGTCACTCATACTACCATTTTTGTTTTGGACTTTTCCTGCTGATCTTTCTTTGAAGATATGTCTCCGGTTGCTCTAACTGTTCCAGGCTGGTCTGCTTGCCCTTTCTAGTGAGAGTGTCCCATCACAGAAGGTTCTGGATGGGGCTCAGGAAGGCTTTTGGAATTTTGATTAGGACTGTATAGATCATTGTGGTAGTATTGATATCTTACTAGTATCAAGTCTCCTAATTCTTGAGCATGGAACATCTTTCCATTTGTTTGTTGTTAAGTGCTGTCAAGTCAGTTCTGACTCATTACAACCCAGTATAGGATTTCTGAGGAGCAGCCAGTGGATTTAAACTGCAGAATTGAGGTTCGCAGTCCAGTGCTTATCTTATAGCACCAAGTCTTTTTAAATATCTCTCAGCAGTGTTTTAGAATTTTAATTGTGTATAATTCCCCTCATGTCCCTGGTTAGATTTACTTCTAGGTATTTTATTCTCTTAGATGCTATTGTAAATGGAATTTTTCTCCTAATGATTTTTGTTTGTTGACCTGGTACCCTACAACTTTGCTAAATTCCTCTATTGATTCTTGAGATTTTCTAAACATAGGATCATATCATTTGTGAATAGAAATAATTTTACTTCTTCTTTTCTAGTATGGATATCTTAATTTCTTTTCTTGTCTTATTGCTCTGGTTAAGACTTCTAATACAATACTGACTAGAAGTGGTGCAGATGGGCTCTCTTGTTGTCTTACTCTCAATTTCAAAGGGAAAGCTCTCAGTCTTTCTCCATTAAGTTTCATGTTGGCTGTTTGACTTTTCCTCTATGTTCTGAATTATCTTGAGAAATTTCCCTTCTACTCCAATACTTTTTAAAATGTCATCAAGAAAAGGTCTAATGTTCTGTTTATTAATTAAAAAACATCTGAAGCAAGTATGATGATAGGACTTTGGGTGTTGGTTAAATAATTTTATTTCTTTATATATCTTAATATTTTTGCAAATACACCAGAAAACGAGTAAAACAAAATAAATTTCCAATTTAGGAAAGTTTCTGAAAATGGTGGTTGTCAGTACTCAGGAAGAACATGAGAGAAACTTAAGATAAGGAAATGAGAGGAAGTGGCAGATAGGTTCTAGCCCTTCAAAGTATAGGTTATGGTAGTATTCTTAAGCAAAAACAATTTCTGGGTCTGTTTCCCATCCCTGATATCTCACAGAGTCCTACCATCTTGTGATAGCCCTCTCTGCCAGGGAGAAGTGAATGCTAGGTGAGGTCTGGGAATCCCTTTGATGAGAAAACAAGGGATTGAGGAGGAGGCTGTAGGGTGCCAGCCAGGGATAAATGTAGTTCCACCTTGGGAAGGAAGTGGCTTCTCTCCCGCTCCCCTCTCCTTTAGTCACTTTCTGAGCTCCTGGTCAGACAGACAGACCACCTCTTTATGTGTTTCTTTGAGGCAGTCGTGACTGCTTTGAATACCAGGTGCTTCAAGCAGAAAATAAAGGCAGTTCTCATTTTTCCCATCTCCCAGTGCTATGGCAAGTGGCATAGGAAATCATGAATGTTCTTGTAAACTATTAAGCATAATAATAAAGTATTTTCTCTTTTTCTTTAAATGCCTCTTCCCCCACCCCCATTACATTTGTCATACTATGCAAAGCAATATATAATATAAAATATATATGGGCAAAGGAGCTCTAGTAGCATAGTGCTTATGAGTTCGGGCTGCTAACCTCACGATCAGCAGTTCAAAACTACCAGCGGTTCCGTGGGAGAAAGATGAGGCTTTCTGTTCCTGTAAAGATTTGCAGCCTCAGAAACCTGTACAGGGTGGCTATGAGTCGGAACCGACTCCACGGCACATAACCACCACCACCATATGGGCATAGTGGCTCTGTAGGATACCTACTGCACTGATAACCACAAGGCTGGTGGTTCGAGCCTACCAGCTGCTCCATGGGAGACAGATGAGGCTTTCTGCTTTCATAAAGATTTACAGCCTTGGAAACTTACACAGGATTGCTATGAGCAGGAACCGATTTAACAACAACAGCATACATATAATATAGCAGGGACTGCCAGAAGAACAAACAAGTCTGTGTTGGAAGAAGGCCAACCAGAATGCTCCTTAGAAGCCAGGATGGCAAGATTTCATCTCTCGTACTTTAGACATGTTATCATGAGGGACCAGTCCCTGGAGAAAAACATCATGCTTAATAAAGTAGAGGGTCAGTGAAAAAGAGGAAGACCGTCAATGAGAAAGATTGTCAGAATGGCTGCAACATTGGGCTCGAATAAAGGACCCATTGTGAGGATGGCACAGAACCAGGGAGAGTTTCATACTGTTCTCATAGGTTACTATGAGTCAGAACTGACTTGACGGCACCTAACAAAAAACAGCATTGAGTTTTACTTGCATTTTCACTCATTTATTCCTCACAACAACTCTATAAATAAAAAATAGTTTACTTTAATCTCCCCATTTTACAGAGAGGGAATATGAGAATAAGTGAAGTTAAATAATTTACTCAAGGTAACCCAGCAAATAAATGGCAGAGGTAAGATTTAACCCAAAGTCTACCTGAGTACAGGACCATTTTCTTAACAACATTGTATTGATACAGTATGCTGTGTAGTCTCACATCTTATCCTAAAGGGAGGTACACAGAACCTTTAGTGGTTTTCTTTCTCTTTTTCAATACAGCATAAGACTCTTTGTTTCAAATTGCTTTCTCTTGTGTCTGACCACACAGGTCCTCACTTCTGAACACAGCATCATCATTTTCTGGGTAACTGGAGAATTCCCTGGTCTGCCTACAGGAGAGAGCATGCAGAGGAGGTCTAACATGGCTAAAACCTGCTTGCCTGCTTGCCTGGGTCTGTCTGCCTTAGATCTCAAAAAGCATGAATTCCAGGCAAACCAGGAATATGCCCCAGTCATCAAATTTGAAACCAAAACTCAGCAAAGACATGTATCTGCTGCCAGAAAGTAAATGGCTTTTTCTTTTCTTTTTCGTTTTTTTCCCCTCGCCCAAACAAAACATCCTCTTATGAAATATGTCCAATTTGCAATATTTACTTTCTTTATTTAATAACAGGAAAGGGTTTTCTGGACTTTTGTTGATTTTTGCATTTCTTATTAAAATTCTTAAGGGGGTTTTGTGGGAACTTAATCAGCAAAAAGGAGGAAGAAAAAAAAATCTCAACTGCATTCCACAGGCCTTATTAATGGAGGAAACTTGCTGTTTGTTTAAGAGCATTTTCTGGTGAGAGAAGGCAAACCATCAAGTGTTCCAGAGCCTTCCTCTACCTCTTTTTCTTGATTGTGTTTCCTTCTCAGCTGTTTCCAGAGTGACCCCAAATCCCTCTTTCAAAGTTTTGTTGTTTTTTTTTCTCCCAAGAAAATGGAATTGGGCTTATGCCCCTCTGCCAGCTGGGAGGGATGCTCACAACTCATTGAACAACACAGCACAGTTCTCTAGATCTACCATCCATCTAAGGTTACCTCAGAGCAGTTGACCAAAAGGGTGGCTCTTAATATACATTTGACAGTGAGAAAACCTAGGCTTCAAGCTCTTTGGGACTAAAATGAAAGGATTCTTGGTATTCAGAGTCTTACATCCAATTGACTTCTCGCTTCAACTCAGAGATAGCTAGGTCATCTCTGTTCAAAGTTCAGAGAGGGAAAGTGACTTTGCCAGAGGTAGAGAGTGGTATCTGGGATCTGCTCTCTGCCTGACTTTCCTATCATCCATGTTTATTTCATGTCACCATGCCTTCTCATCGGTGCCCAAAGTGGCATAACGTTGTAACGAAGTACCACCTGCCCCCTAACATTTAAATTCTCCCCTCCGAGAGGTGTTGGTCCTGCTTTCCTTGCTTTCAGTACTAGACTGAGAGTCCTTCAAGGATTTTGTTCTGATATATCCATTCTACCAGGGATATTTATATTCATATACATTATATTTGGTATTATTCTTTTAAGTATGTCCATTACAAGTATAATGCCGTGTACAAAATAAGTGCTTGATAACCAGCATTGCAAAAGACTTGAGTCCCATGGCTCTCCTTTAACAGATAAGAAAACTGAGATCTAAAGAGAATAAGGAAGTTGTCCAATATCCTAGGACCAGAATTAGATTGCAGGTTTCCTAATTATCTCCACGTGATTCGTTCCCATGACCATGTCTATAATGGCAGCATTCTTATTTATTCAGCTCCTATGATGTGATGTGCTGGCACTATGCTGGAGGTTAGGGACCCAGGTAAACCCAACACAATAGTTAAGCTCAAGGTTCGCATAGTCTAACAGTTGAGGATGCACTGGAAAAGTTAAACACACTCTTCCAATATAACAAATGATGTGTGAGAGAGGTTCCAAGAATGACTTGGAATGACTCAGAAGAGACTTCACAGGGGAGTGGACATTTGAACTGGGTATTAAAAAAGAGGATGAATTGACCAAGGTGGGAAGAACATTCTAGGAAGAAGACCCTGTGTAAACAAAGGCCCAGAGGCATGAAAATACATGGCATCTTCAGGAATCATCTAGAAACTTACTAGAGAAAGAATTCAGCCTGAGAAGCAAAGTTGGAGACTGGTTGTAGAGGGCCTCGAATGCTCTACTCAGGTGTTTGTCTTTTATCCCAAGGGTGGTGGGGACACATGTAAGAGTTCAAGGAGGGCAGTGATTCAGTCAGATTTAGTTTAGATAGATCTCTCTGGAGGTCTGAGCTGGAAGAGGATAAAGACGGACTGAGGGTCACTGAGGGAAGAGGTGGCCGTGTGTATGCAAAACTTGCCCCACCTAAAATGTCTTTCTTCTCTCTCTCCTTGAATGAAATCATTCCTGATTTTCAAGACTCTGCCTCTTCTTTCAGGAACGTTTCCAGACCATTCATCTACATTGAGCCCCTTTTTCTTTCTTACTACTTTATTTTATTTTTGGTGAAAATAGATATAGTAAAACCACCCCCATTCCACAGTTTCTAGACATAATGATCAGTGAGGTGTCAACAATTTCCTTATTCTGTGCTAGTTGTTTCACCCTTATTGACTTAAACTCCTTACCACCCAACCTTCTCATCTATACTTTAAAATAGCTGCTGTTCACTTAGTGTCATAGTGAAATTAAGTGAATTTTATAAAAATAAAATTTTTTAATTTTATTTTTAAAGAACATAATATTCAAGAGTGACAGTTTTTACTTTCTGAGCCCAAGTATTAGTTAAAAGGTGATTTCAAGGGATAGTTTTAAATCGAGGTTTGAAGAGGGACACAGGGTGACAGTCTCAGGGACTCCTCCAGCCTTAATATCCCACACATCTGGATTCTTTAAGAATGTGAAGTTCTGTTCCACATTCTCCTTTCTTCCTATCAGGATCCACCTACTGTGTCCCTGATCAGAATGTTCAGTCAAGATAGCTGGGCACCTGAGCCCCACTTTCTGATTCCTCGCATTCTTATCTTTGGGGTTACGTGCTTAACATCATCCTTTCCATTGTGAAGTTTTCCATAGCAGTGGAGGCCAGGGATTCTTATGAGAGTTTAAGAAATGGCTGGATCCTCACTCCAGAAAAATGTACATTTGCTTAAAACTCTCCATGTGGAATGTACTGTAGAAATTCACAGAACTCCCCAAACTACTTTCACTTATGGAATGGGACAGTTCCAAGAAAACAAGGAAGCTAGGCGACCCAAAATGTATCAAGTATATATTGTAAGGACCTGAGAAATGGGTAAGCAGTCTAGAAGGCAAAGGACTTGGAAATAAAGATTATACTCTTAAGTGTTCAAGCATGAAATCAAACTGATCCCAGGCCAGATCAAGCCCTAAATGAAAGTAGTAATGTGTCATCTGAAGAAGGGGTGGGCAGCCAGGGAGGCAGAGAAAAGACAAAGAGGAAGAATGCCCTGGGCCCAGGATTCCAGGGATCCCAATGGTAGGCCTATCTTGTCTGTTGCTGTTAAACACTGGAATTCCAGCCCTCTCTTTTCTCATTCTGTCCTCACCAAGCACCGTTCTGATTAGAGCTTGGCTTGCTGCAGATTGTGCCTACAGGGAGCTGATGTGTTGGCTGGAGGACACATGTATCCGGTCCGTTTGGCAGTTATATTTCTCATTGCAAATTAGTAAATTGGGAACAGACAACTCACAGAAGAAGTAATACAAATGACTAATAAGCATCTGAAAAAAAAATGTTGCATCTCATCAATTTTCAAGGAAATGCAAGTTCAAACTCAAACCAAAATCATTTCCTACCTGTTAGATTAGGAAAGAGTTTGCTCTAGGTTAATACACACTGTTGGCAAAGGGCTGGTGAAAGGGACAACTTCATGTTCTGCTGATACGTTGGTGGCCTCTTGTTCGGGTGGACAGCTGTCATTCTTTTTTGTGCTTGTTCTTTAAACATCTACAGAACAGAAATTGTAATCTCATCTGCCTATAACAAACTGCATGTAACGGAGGGGTCTTTCTGTTAATCTGTTCAACAAATTATTTGCTGAGCACCTATTATATGCCAAACTCTGCAAGACACCATCTAGTATAAGGGACACAGAGGACTTTTTATCCCAAATGCCAAATGGTCTTATACCAAGACAAAGCCTGGCAGCTAGTTCCTGAGTGGGCTGGGAAAAAGAGAACAGATGGAAGAGAAGGTGGAGAGAAGAATCATCTAAGTTTTATCTCTTTTTCTGTTTTGCTCCAGGGCTCCTCAAACTCCACCAGCTGGAAATCCTGAGCTCTTGATGGAACATCATGAAGTCAGCGTAGGGCCAGTGTCTTCAGCCTGGGACTTATCTAGTCCTGAACCCTACCTACCTCAAAGAGTCTGATTTCATTTGTCTGGGATGGGTGTTAGCAGAGGTATTTTTAAAACACAATCCAGGTGTTTCAATTGTGTGGCCTGGGTTGGGAGCCTCTGAATGATGCAAACAATTAAGTGCTGGACTACAAACTGAAAGGTCGGCAGTTTGAACTCACGCAGAGGTGCCCTGGAAGATAGGCTTGATGGTCTGCTTCCGGAAGGTCACAGCCTTGAAAACTCTATAGAGCAGTTCTACTCTGTACACATGGGGTTGACATTAATCAGGATCAATTCAATGCTAACGTAGAATAGCAGCCCAGGTTGAGAACCACCAAAAAAATGGAAAATAAGAAAATGGTACAAGGTACCATTTACACCTGGTTCAAGTGTTAGCTAGGTCATTTACAACCTGAGTCGCCTCCAGCAAGACACTTCATTCTCACTGGGCCTGTATTTTCTTTTCTATGAAACCAAGATCAAGCATTTGCCCCAAATTGTCATGGTGAGAAGTGAAAGTCTGCAAAGCTCTTGACTGAGCTCAATGATGGTGAGGATGAAGGCACCATCGTACACTCAGCTTGGGTAGGAACAAGGGGCACAGGAGTAAATCCTTACATTGTAACAGCCCTGACTATCAGCTTAATTTTTTTCTGGGAGTTGGGAGAAGATCCCAGTGGTTTTACTTGAGCTCCAGAAATTCTTGTTCCAGCTGACTGTACTTATTGAGAAGGAATCGTAATGTAGGAAATGATGAATTTGAGCTGTATCAATAGAGTTGAGTCTTCAAATCCAAGCTATTCTGGCCTCACTTCTGTGAAGACAGGAGTTAAGAACACAAACTTTGGAATTCATCAGTCTGAATTTTACTGCGTTTGACCAGTTGCTAGTCATGTGACTTTGGACAAGTGACTGCACCTCTCCGAGTCTTAGTTTCCATGTCTCTAAATGGGACTAATACTAGTCCCCATCTCAAATGGCTTGGGGAGAGTCAAATAGGGGTGAATCCAAGATAGGTCTTACCACAAGATCTGGCATATACTAAGGTCTCATGAATGGTTGCCACATGGGGCTCTCCCAGGCCAGGAACGTCAAACACAATAGTTTGATTCCCTGATGGTACTTAACCTTCCCCTGCACCCAGCCTGCCCCCCTCCCCCACAGGGCTTGGAGGTATAATTGCCCATATATGAGTCTCATTAAGAGCCTGAATTTCATTTTACCGTTTCCTATAGTCTTGGTATGGCACTGTAGGATAACGAACTGAACCACAAGGTCAGTTTGAACTGCAAGGTTGGTGGTTCAAACTCACAAGCCACTCCTAGTAAACCCTTGACAATATGGCTATGAGTCAGAACCGACTCAACAGCATTTTAACAGCAACAACAAAAGTGCATTTAGTTAAATGTGCTGCTGTTGCATTTATTTGCTGCTCAATGAACATGTGTGGAACTGAACTGATTCCGCCCCTTTCACAGATAGGAAACCTGTGGCTTTCAGAAGGGAAATGATGGAAGTGGCTCAGGCCACCACCCACTAGGGGCTGGAGACAGTGCTGAGCCTAGAGTTTTGGTCTCCTCACTCCTCAGTCTGTCACCTTATTCTGGCCCAGGCACAGTCTCCTGGTGCTTGTCATACCGGGAAAGCGTGCCTTCTTATGACCTTTCATGCGGACACTGAGGAGCAAAAGGAGACTGTAGACACTCCCGGGACTCCCAGCAGGAAGTGAGTGAGGCTATGCAAGTGGCTGGAGGGCCAGGGTGAGCAAGGTAGGGAGGAGGGGTTGGAACAAGTCAAATTAGAGGTATTACTGTTAGTAAGGTGACTCATCTGTGCCAACAGGCTGGTGAGACATACAGAAACTCTGAGTTTAGAAAGATCAAATGGGATAACATATTTGCAAATCGTTTGAAATTTTTAAATAAACCAGAGAGCAGAGACTCTGGTTTCAAATAGACCTGGATTGAAGACCAGCTTTAGGAACTTAACTGCAATGTGACCTTGAGAAGCAGTTGGAATTTCAGTTGTCTCCTGAGAAGGTGGTCATGGCCTCAGTGGGCTGCTCTGAGGATTAAATAACACCATGCAGGTACTGTGGCTAGCACAGTACTGGGCACATGGCCATCGGTGTCACAGCAATGATGATGAGGAAGAAGCTGGGTCTTCCCCAGCAGACCACTCTTCACTGGCTCTTCATATCCATTTCCAGTGCCTAATGGCATAATGCCCCCAGACAGACGTGCCTTCTCCCTGTCCCAATTTTCACCCTTGATCTGAGTTTTCTTATAGCTCTTACCACTCCAGGCCTGCCACTAACTGGTACTTAAGGAGCATGCCTTGTTGCCCTAGTGCATGCCAGGGCCTGGGCCCTTTTCATCTCTGTATTCATGTGTCCAGGCTGCCTTCTGGGCCTTTTGATTGACACAATTTAACTCCTATTTTCATAAATGTGGTTTCCATTAAAAACAAAATTATCAGTCCCATGAATGAGAATTTTCCATGCAACTTTCACAGGAAGCCCTATTGCCCACCCTTGGCAAAATCTAAAATTGGTAAAAAGAAAATGTATCCACTCTCACAAATTTGGAGACCTCAAGAGCTTGCCACTTGGGTAAACCACCTAACCTCATCTGTGAAATGGGGAGAAGAGAGTGAAGTTTACAAGGACCCAGAAAGATTTCATGAACATATGTGAGAAAATCCCAGCATGGTGACAGCAGACAGCAGGTACTCAATACCATTATTTCTTGGCCATGTTATGCTGCTGATAAGTGGCATTGAGTCAATTCCAACTCAATGACACTGTATAGGGTTTCCGAGGAGCAGCGGGTGGATTTGAGCCTCCAACCTTGTGGTTCACAGTCCAGTGCTTATCCTACAGGGCCACTCTTGGCTATGGCATTAGCTTATTTTTTGGAATTCTCACATAAAGTTTAAAATTAGTTGTACATAGTAAAATGACCTATGAGTGAGCCCAAACCTACAATCTCTCTCTCTCTCTTTTTTCTAAAGTTTTTATTGTGAATTGAGTGTAAGTTTACAGTGCAGATCATCAATTTAACATTCAGCAAATCATATTTTTTATTACAATGATTATAATTCCTACAATGTACCTTCACCTAACAGAATTTTTCTCTTATTCATTTTAGTTCTTTTTAAAAAAAACACAAAAAAACACTTCAAGCATATATAATAATTTACACCACCAAAGGGCACATTCTGCAAGTCTGCCTCCCGGCCCCGCCAGCCCTCAGTCCCTCTCTTCCCATGAATCTAGAGTCCTCAGCTGCTCCCTCTCTCCATTTCCCCATCTCTGCCTCCATGTCTGGTGTTGCTGCTTCTCTGGGTAAGGTCTCGCATTCCGCTTGTGCTCTTCTCCCTTGATGGTCCTGGGGTCTTCTGTTTCTGGACTGTAAGATTAACTACTCCCCCATTTTTGTTACAAAACTTCTATCTTTACAATTGTGACAGTCGCAATTAGTCATGATAACAATTACTCACTATTGAATCATAAGAATCTTATCCCCATCTCTTTTCACCAGACCCATCTAGACAAGATGAAAACTACTCAGTGGGGACTCTTATCTCCCCCGCTACACTCATAAATTAAACTCCCTCTTGAAACCTTGTAAGCCAGTCACTTTGTGCCTTTATTGCCCCCTCAGTTTAGGTAGCCAATGTCTATGTTGCCCATTCCTATCTACCCTGTGTACAGAGGGGATAACATTGATACTTGATGTGAGGACTCTTTCTCCTATCTGTTGGTATTTTGAGCTACTGCCTCCATGAGTTTAGGTCAAGTTCATCAAATTGTAGCAATTTACCTGCATTTCCTTTATCAAAAATTGTTTTCTTTTTTATCTTCCTCCAGTCGAGTTCTGATTATCAAACCATAGAGGCTAGGTCAGATGGGTATTGTCTGCAAGTTTGGGTGTTTTTGTGCGTCTACCCTCACTTCATATCAGCTGGATGCTACACTCTCAGCTCTAGTCCTCCGTGGCTATGTCTTTGTCCATGGAATCAGGTCTCCCTAGGTCTCACCACATTTTGGACCAGCAGCTCTTCCTCTTCTCTTTCTCATCTCCAGTTCAATGGGAGTCTATGGAACGTGGTTGAATTCAGCCCATTTCTTCATTGTTGACTTTCGTCCTCTTACACTCACCAGTAGATCAATACAGTCGCCAGCAAACTTGCATGCCTGCTCATGTGTTCCCTTTGAGTTTTGGGCTTAGAGGGGGGTTTGTCTTGAAGGGACTTGATTACTTGCCTTGATGGCTTCCCAGCGAACAACTTGCTTGTTCTTGTAGTAACCAATCATACTGCCATTTTTGTTTGGGTTTTTTGTCTGCTGATCTTTCTTTGAAGATGCATTTTCTGTTGCTATAGCTGTTCCAGGCTGGTGTGCTTGTCCTTTCTGGTGGGAATGTCCCACCTCAGAAGGTTCTGGATGGGGCTCAGGATTCCACCTAAGGTCCTATACAATGCAAAAGCTCTGCAAGAGGCCTATTTCACTGGGCAAGTTGTAGAACCCCTTTTAGGTATTCCAATCAGTTATAGGCTGAAGACGGGCTTACAAACTTTCTGTAATCATGTTTCCCGACATTCCTTTCTATCTCACTCAAGTGTTTATTTTACAATAGTAGGCAAGGGAAACCAGTATTCATAAGACAGTCAAGCGTCTTAGTATTGTTTCCCCTCTTCAAACTACGCCTAGATTCCTGTATCACACAGCCCTGTTGTTCCAAGGTTGAACATGCATCACTATTTACCTCTGTCCTATTTAGCCCATTCAAAGTTGTCTCAGTGTTACCGTCTACCTTGTCCTTCCATCCCCTTCCCCTTCATGTGTATTACCCTCCCCCAACACCCAAACTATGATGTGTCTGCCCCTTACCCTGTGCTCTACCGTCACCTCCCTCTACCTCCCCCAAGCGCCTCCCCCCCCACCATCACCTGATTGCTCTTTTTCTTTTTCTTATCTTATTTTGTACTTCTGGTGAAAATTCACACATAGCCCAACCCCCTTCCATTGCACTGGTCAGTTTCTAGATGAACTAATCAATTACACTCTTCATATGTGTCAACATCCTCATTATTTCTATTCTAGTTCTTTCTCTTCCATTAACTTAATTTCTCTGCCCCAACCTACCCCCAACCTTCTCTTCTATGCTTGAAAATAGCTGTTCACCCTTTGGTCTTAATATACATAGATGTGTTACTGTGGCGTAGCGAATTGCTTAATATGGTCTTTGAGCCACCTCCACGTATTGTAAGTCCTAGCCTCTATGCCTGTGCTTATGGTTCCGTTTAGGAGTCTGTTGTTTATTATGTTAATGAGGCCGGATTGGAGTGGGATGGATCTTGAGTTGCTGCCTTGTTGGAGGGTATGACTCAAGGTGCCATCCTTAGTTTCCTTAAGGGTGTGGTCTTGTCCAATATATAGGAATGCTTTGGCAAAGTTCTGTCTCTTGTTCTGGTTCCTGCATCTGGCTCGTCTTTGTCTGACTTCCAGTTCTTGGGACTTGACCTGATTCTTCACTGGCTTCCAATTCCTTCTCTAAATCTTGAGTTTCTTTCCTTCTTCTTCTTTTTTTTTTTTTACTTCCAGAGAAACAAAAACCAACAGTTGAATCTTTTTAAACTCCAGACACTACTCACCATACTGGAAAGTAGAACACAAACTTTCCAAAGTACATTATGTCAATTGGATTGTCCCAATATACTATGTAATTGATTATGTGATTGGATTGTCCCACAAGACTGACTGGTTATGTCCAGCTAGTATGAGCATTTGGTAGCCCCACTTTTTGCTTTTGTTATTGTTGTAAAACCATACACAACTTAGTATTGTCCACTCATCTCTTCCCTGTGTACAGCTTATTGAAGTCAATTACATTGATCATATTACACAAACTTCACTCATATTGGGTGCCACCTTTCCCATTTCTATAACAAAAAGTGATCACTACTTAAAGAGTACCTCTGCACCCTACCACTCCTGGTACCCACTAATGAACATTGCTGTTGCTGTTGTTAAGTGCCATTGAGTCAATTCCAACTTATAACAACCCTGTATAGGGTATCCAAGGAGCAGCTGATGAGTTTGAACCACCGACCTTGCAGTTCAAACCAACCTTGAGGTGCAATGCTTACCCTACAGCGTTGTATCAGGATTCCCTAATGAGCATCGTTGTTGTTGTGAAGGGCCATCGAGTCGATTCCAACCCATAGTGACCCTGTATAGGGTTTCCAAGGAGCAGCTGGTGAGCTCGAACCGCTGCCCTTGCAGTTCAAACAGCTTTGCAGTCTGGTGCATTAACCCACAGCACCACACCAGGACTCCTAATGAGTATTAGTTCTGGTATATTTACCTATTCATGCCATTTAATAAAAATGAGAACATACTTTTTGTGTGTGTGTCACTGATTTGTTTTGCCCAAAATAATGTCCTCTACGTTTATCCATGTTCTAAGATGTTTCAGAAACTCATTTCTCTTTATTCCATATAGCATATTTTACTTATCCATCTACCCAGTGAAAGGCACTTAGTTTGTTTTATTCTTTTTGCTATTGTGAATTGTGCTGCAATGAACATGGTATGCCCCCAAGAGTGGCATTGCTGAGTGTGGTGTGTAGGATAAGTAATTGTAATTACTGGACTATTGATTGTAAAACTGGACTATTGATTGTAAGATCAATAGTCCACACCCACCAGCCACTCCTTGGAAACCCTATACAGGGTCGTTATGAGTCTGAACCGACTGGATGGCACTAAACAACATGATAGTTTTTCTGAGGCACTGCCAGGCTGTTTTCCACAAGAGCTGTACCGTTCTGTATTCCCACCAGCTATGGATAAGGGTTCCAGTTCCTTCACATCACCTACAAATGTGCTATTTTTATTGTTGTTGTTTTAAATTTTGTTGTTGTTAAGTACCATCGAGTCAGCTCTGACTCATACCTACCTTGTATAGGGTTTCTGAGGCCATACACCTTTGCAGTAGCAGAAAGCCTCATCTTTGTCCTGAGGAGCTGCCGGTGGGCTTGAACCACCGACCATATGGTTGGCAGTCCAGTGCTTATCCGACAGAACTACTGCTCTCCCCTTTTAATTCTGTTGTTGTTGTTAGGTGCCATCGAGTCGGTACCAACCCATAGTGACCTTACACAGCAGAACGAAACACTGCCCGATCCTGGGCCAACCTCACCACTGTTGCCATGCTTGAGTCCATTGATGCTGCCACTTGGCTAATCCATCTCACTGGGGGTCTTCCTCTTTTTCTCTGACCCTCCACCTTACCAAACACGATATCCTTCTCCAGCGACTGGTCCCTCCTGGCAATATGTCTGAAGTTTGAGAGATGAAGTTTGGTCATCTTGGCCTCCAAGGAGCACTCTGGCTGCACTTCTCCCAAAACGAATCTATTGGTTCTTTTGGCAGTCCATGGCACTTTCAATATTCTCCTCCAATACCATAACTCAAATGCATCAATTCTTTATGGTCTTCCTTATTTACTGCTCAACTTTCACATGAGGTTATAGAAAATACCATGGCTTGGGTCAGGCGCACCTTAGTCCTCAAGTTGACATCTTTGCTCTTCAACACTTTAAAAAGGTCTTGTGCAGCAGATTTGCATAATGCAATACGTCATTTGATTTCTTGACTGCTGCTTCCTTAAGTGTTGATAGTTGGTCCAAGAAGAATGAAGTCCTTGATAACTTCAAACTTTTCTCAGATGATAAAAATGTTGTTTATTGGTCCAGTGGTGAGGATTTTTGTTTTCTTTACATTGAGATGTAATCCATACCAAAGGCTGTGCTCTTTGATCTTCATCAGTAAATGTTTTAAGTCCTCTTCACTTTCAGCAAGCAAGGTTGTATCATCTGCATATCGCAGGTTGTTAATGAGTCTTCCTCCAATCCTGATGCCACGTTTTTCTTCATAGAACCCAACTTCTCAGATTATTTGCTCAGCATACAGGTTGAATAAGTATGGTGAAAGAATACAACTCTGTTGTACACCGTTCTTAATTTTAAAACATTCAGTGTTCCCATGTTCTGTTCGAACAACTGCATCTTGGTCCATGTACAGATTCCTCATGAGCACAATTAAGTGTTCCAGAATACTCATCCTTTGCAATGTTGTCCATAGCTTGTCGTGATCCACACAATTGAAAGTCTTTGCGTAGTCAATAAAGCACAGGTAAACATCTTTCTGATATTCTCTGTTTTCAGCCAAGATCCATTGGACATTAGCAATGATATCCCTAGTTCCTTGGCCTCTTCTGAATCCAGCTTGAACCTCTGGAAGTTCTCTGTCAGTGTATGATTGTAGCCATTTCTGTATTACCTTTAGGAAAACTTTTCTCGCATGGGATATCAAAGAGATTTTCCGATGATTTCTGCATTCTGTTGGGTCACCTCTCTTTGGAATGGGCACAAATGTGGATCTCTTCCAATCAGTTGGCCAGATAGCTGTCTTCCAAATTTCTTGGCAGAGATGAGTGAGTGCCTCCTGTGCTGCCTCACTTTCTTGAAAGATTTCAATTTTTATTCCATCAATTCCTGGTGCCTTGTTCTTTGCCAATTCCTTCAATGCACCTTGGACTTCCTCCTTCAGGATCATTGGCTCTTGATCACTTGATCATATGTTACCTCTTGAAATGGTTGAACATTAACCATTTCCTTTTGGTATAGTGACTGTGTATTCCTTTCATCTTCTCTTGATGCTTTCTGCATCGTTCAATAATTTACCCAATGAATCTTTCAATAACGGAAGTCGAGGTTTTTAATCCTGTTGTTGTTGTTGTTAAGTGTCGTCAAGTCGGTTCAGACCCCTTGCGACCCTGTATAGCGTTTCTGAGGAGTGACTGGTGAGCTTGAACTGCCGACCTTGCAGTTCAAATGGCTTTGTAGTCTGGCGCATTAACCAACAGTGCCACATCAGGACTTTTAATCCTAGCCATCCTAAAACCAAAAACCAAACCTGTGGCTGTCAAATCAACTCTGACTCATAGTGACTCTGTAAGACAGTAGAACTGCTCTGACGGGTTTCCAAGGCAGTACACCTTTACAGAAGGAGCTCTGGTAGCGTTGTCGTTATGAATTGGGCTGCTAATCTCACGGTCAGTAGTTCGAAACAACCAGCTATTCCATGGGAGAAAGATGAGGCTCTCTGCTCCCATAAAGATTTACAGACTTGGAAACACTATGTAGGGTCACTATGAGTTGGAACTGACTCCATGGCACATAACCACCACCACCACCAACAACACACCTTACAGAAGAGGATTACCACATCTTTCTCCCGCAGAGTGACCCGTTGGTTCAAAAGGCGAGCCTTTCAATTAGCAGTGGAGAGCTTAACCATTAGTTCCTGTATACATTAGCCACTCTCCCTCTGTCATAGAGGTGGTTCTGACTCATAGTGACCCTGTATGGGGTTTCCAAGACTGTCAGTCTTTACAGGAGCAGAGTGCCTCAATTTCCTCTCACAGAGCTTGTGGTAAACAGCCCAACACTGAATCCACAGAGCCACCAGTGGGAGTGAAAAGGTATCTCATTAACATTTGGATTTGGATTTGCATTGTTCTGAATCTGTAGGATAAGCACCGAACTGAGAACCACAGATTGACAGGTCAAGCCCACCAGACTCACCAAGGGGAAAGGATGAGACTCAAGGTTGCTGTGAGTCGGAACTGATTCGATGGCACTTAGCAACAACAATAGTGACATGGAGCATTTTTCATGTGCCTGCTGGTCATTTGGATATCCTCTTTGGTACAGTGTCTGTTCATGACCTTTGCCTCATTTTTGTTGTTAAGTCTTTCCATATTGGATCCTTATCAGTTATGTTGCTCCCAAAGATTTCCCCCCAGTTTACAGGGTGTCCTTTTACTCTTTTGATGAGCATGAGTATCTTTTATGAGGTCCCAGTTACCTATTTTGTTTTTGATTGTTCTTTCATTTGTTGTTGTGCTTGACAATCTATCATTGAAAAAATTTTTGATCACAAGTTTTTCCACCTATATTTTCTTCCGAAAACTTTATGGTTTTAGATTTAACATTTAGGTCCTTGATCCATTTTGAATTAGCTTTTTTAAAAAAATTTTTTTAAGTATTTATTGTGAATTGAGTGAAGTTTTACAGGGCAGGTTATCAATTTAACATACAATAAGTCATATTTTGTTTCGTTGCAATGATTACAATCCCTTCCATGTACCATCTGCCAACTGTACATACCTCTATTCCCTTTTTCTGATGTACACATATAAAACAGAAAATACATATTTGTTTAAATGTCCAAAGAGCACACTTTGCAAGCCAGCCTCCAGATTCAAGAACCTGGAGTCCTCAGCTCCTCTATCTCTCTATGCCTTCGGTTCTGCTATTGTCTCTGTTGTCACTGATTTTCTACTTAGATCCCACCGTCCACTCATGCTCTTCCTTCTTGCTGGCCCTAGGGTCCTCTGTTCCTGAAATGAAAGTTTAATTACTGCCCTCTTTTAGTTACACATCTTCTACATTTATAGTTGTGACAATCACAATTAGTTCTGAGAACAATTAAACACAATTGAATCGTAAAATTCTATCTCCATCCTCCCTCATCCCCTTTTATCAGACACACCTGGACAAGAGGAAAACTATTCAGTGGGGAGTCTATCTTACCCAACTAGTTCTGAAGCTAGGCACACTCATGAAAGCTTGTAAGCCAGCCACTTTGTACCTTTATAGCCCCCTGTTTTCGATAGCCAATATCTAAGTTGCTCATCCCTATCAACCCAATGTTGGTCGGAAGCAAGCTTGATCCTTGATAGGAAGAGTTCTTCCCTTTCAGTTGGAATTTTGAGCCACCACATCCATAATCAAAGGTTCAGTTCATAAAATTATAGCAATTTATGCTTGCTTCCTGTGTCAAACTTCTTTAGCTCCATCTGGTTGAGCTTTGGTCAGCTATCCATCCAATCTATGTCTCATGGGTACTAGCTGCAAGTTTTGGAGTTCTTGCATAGCTCCCTCCATTTCACACCAGTGGTTACTTCACCTTCAGCCCTTGCCCCCAGTGGCTAGGTCAGGGTCCAAAGCTTGGGAGTTCACACATCTCCCTAAACTTCAGATCAGCCAGCCCTCTTTCTTATCTTAAGATCAACAGGTGTCAATGGAACATGGCCAAGCTCAGCCATGTCTTCATTGCTGCATTTCCCCCACTTCCACTCACAAGTAGACCAGGGCAGTCACCAGCGAGCATACAAGACTGCTCATGTGTTCCCTTTGGGTTTCAGTTTTATAAGGGGTATTACCTTGATGATCTGACTTCTCTTCCCTTGATGGCTTCAAGGTAAACAGCTTGCTTGTTATTCTAACAGGCAAACAGCCCACTTTTTTTCTGCTAGTCTTTCTTTCAAGAAATATATTCTGATCTTTTGCAATGACACATCAGACAAGGGACTCATTTCTAAAATATATAGGAAACTACAACACCTCTACAAGAAAAACACAAATAACCCAATTAAAAAGTGGACACAGGGCATGAACAGACAATTCACCAAAGAAGAGATCCAGGCAGCCAACAAACATATGAAGAAATGTTAATGATCACTAGTCATTAGAGAGATGCAAATCAAAACAACAATGAGATATCATCTCACACCAACAATAACAGCAAAGAT
>NW_006408704.1:2547892-2549648 GCF_000296735.1 Chrysochloris asiatica
TATATATATATATTCTGTTTTTCTATCCCTCCAGATTGTACTGTTTGTCTTTTCAAGTGGGAATGTCCCACCTCAGAAGGTCCTGGGTAGGGCTCAGGATTCCACCTAAGACCCCATACTGTACAAAGGCTAACAAGAATCCTTTTTTCCATAGGCAAATTTTAGTGCTTCTTTCAGCTAATCCAATCAGTTATAGGCTGAAGACAGGCTTATAAGCTTTCTGTAATCATATTTCCAAATATTCCTTTCTATACCGCTTAAATGTTTATATTACAGTAGTAAGTATGGGAAACCAGTATCCACAAGACAGTCAAACACCTTAAGATAATTTCCCATCCTTTACCAAGTCCGACTGGGTCCTGTTGTTGAAAGGTTGTGTATACATCACTATTTACAACTATCCCATTTAACCCATATATACCTCCCTACATCTACCCCTATCTTTCTTGCTTTGGGTAGTATTGACATTTTCACAATGTTAAATCTTCCTATTAATGAGCATGGTATATATACTTCCATTTTAATAAATCTCTTTTGATTTCATGTAATAGTATTTTGTAGTTTTCTTTGTATAGGTCTTTTGTTTCTCTGGTTAGATTTATTCCTAAATATTTCATCCTTAGAGTGGCAATGGTATTGCTTTCCTAATTTCCTTTTCAGAACGGTCATTATTAGTATAAAGGAATCCAACTGATTTTTGTATGTTGATCTTGTACCCTGCTACTTTGTTGAATCTTCCAATGAGTTCCAACAATTTTTTTGCTGAGTCTTTGAGATTTTCTATGTATAGGATCATATGATCTGCAAATAGAGTTTTAGTCATTCTTTTCACAGAAATCAAAATTGTTTATTTTCAGAACCAAAGGCAATCTGAAATAGTCATGCTTTAAAACATCAGTCACACAGTTTTGGAATGTTCATGCTTCATTAGTGTAAACCTCATTTAAAATTAGCATATTCCTTTTTGAGAAAATTCATCATAGCAATACATTACTTCTTCTTTGCCAATTTGCCTTTAATGTCTCTTTCTTGCCTTATACCTCTGGCTAAAACTCCAACACAATATTGAATCGGAGTGATGATAAAGGACATCTTTGGTTCCTGTTTGCAAGGGGAATGCTTTCATTTTCTCTTCATTGAGAGTGATGTTGGCTGTTGGTGTTGTATATATGCTCTTAATAATGTGGAATAATTTCCTTTAAATTCCTACTTTGTTGAGTGTTTTTATCAGGAATAGGTGTTAGATTTTGTCAAATGCTTTTTCTGCATCAATCAACATGATAATGTGTTTTTTTTCCTTTTTTATAATTTATATGATGGATTACATTGATTGTTTTTCTAATACTGAACCATCCTTGAATTCCTGGTATTAATCCTACTTGGTCATGAAGTATTATTTTCCTGATATGTTGTTGAATTCTATTGGCTAGGATTTTATTGAGAATTGTCACACCTATGCTCATGTTTATGTTGTTTTTTAAACAACATAAAGACAACTTTACACATGGAACTCACAAGATGGAATACACAGAAATCAAATTGACTACATCCATGGAAAGAGACAGTGGAAAAGTTCCGTGTTATCAGCCACAACAAGGCCAGGGGCAGACTGACCATCAATTGCTCATACGCAAATTCAGACTGAAGCTGAAGAAAATGAAAACAATGCCACGAGAGCCAAAATATGACCTTAAATATATCCCACCTGAATTTAGAGATCATCTGAATAACATATTTGCTGCATTAGACACTTAAA
>NW_006408704.1:2551113-2560387 GCF_000296735.1 Chrysochloris asiatica
AGCAAAGATGTCAGCTTGAGGACTAAGGTGCGCCTGACCCAAGCCATGGTGTTTTCAATAACCTCATATGCATGTGAAAGCTGGGCAGTAAATGAGGAAGTCTGTAGAAGAATTGATGCTTTTGAGTTTTGGTTGTGGGAGGAGGATATTGAAAATGCCATGGGCTGCCAAAAGAACAAACTGATCTGTGTTGGAAGAAGTACAGCCAGAGCCCTCCTTGGAGCCAGGATGGCCAAACTCTTATACTTTGGACACATTGTCAGGAAGAACCCATCACTGGAGAAGGAAGATTATCATGTTTGATAAAGTAGAGGGTCAGAGAAAAAGAGGAAGACCCCCAGTGAGATGGATTGACAGTGATGGCAGTGATGGGCTCAGTAGTAGCAGTGGTTGTGAGGTTGGCCCAGGACCAACTGTTCTGTTTTGTGTAGTGTCACTATGAGTGGGTACTAACTCCATGGCACCTAACAACAGCAACAATGTTCATGAGAAATATTGGTCTGTAATTTTCTTTTTTTGTGATGCCCTTCTCCGGTTTTGGATGATGATTATGTCTGCTTCATAAAATGTATTAGGAAATTTCCCATCCTTTTCTATATTTTGAAATAGTTTGAGTAGAATCTGTATCAGCTCTTGTCTGCATGTTTGGTAAAATTCACCAGTAAAGCCATCTGGGCCTGGACTGTTTTTGGTTGGGATTTTTGTGATGACCTGATCAATTACTTTTTTTCTTATAGCTCTGTTCAAGTTTTCTATTTCACACTGTAAAAGTTTAGGTATGTCGTGTTTTTCTGAAAATGTATCCATTTGCTCTAGATTTTCAAGTTTGTTGGAGTATAAGTCTTCAAAGTATTCTGTTATTATCCTTTTTTTCCCCATTGGTTTGGTTGTGACATCACTCACGTGGTTTCTTATGTGTGTTATTTGTGCCTTCTCCCTCTTTTCTGGC
Organism: Chrysochloris asiatica; assembly: GCF_000296735.1. NCBI lineage: Eukaryota > Metazoa > Chordata > Mammalia > Afrosoricida > Chrysochloridae > Chrysochloris > Chrysochloris asiatica. The sequence goes on from NW_006408704.1 coordinate 2,552,063, forward strand.
TTTGCCAATGGTTTGTCAATTTTATTAGTCCTTTCAAAGAACTAGCATTTTGTCTTGTTGATTCTTTCTATAATTTCTATTTTCTGTCTCATTTATTTCTGCTCTAATCTTTATTATTTATTTTCCTCTGGTGACTATTGGTTTACATTGCTGGTATTTTTCTAATTATTGGAGATATTGTATTAATGTATTGACTTTGGTTCTTTCTTCTTTTTGGATATGTGTATTTATTGCTATAAATTGCCCATTCATCACTGCCTTTGCTGTGTCCCAAAGATTTTGTGTTTTCATTCTCATTTTTTTTACAGGAATTTTTTTATTTCACTTTTTATTTGTTCTACTATGCAGTAACTTATAAGCAGGGTATATCCAGTTTCCATATGTTTGATTTTCTTTCCTTGATCTTCCTATTATTGATTTCTAAGTTGATAGCATTGTGATCTGAGAAGATCCTTTGTAGTATTTTGATGTTTTTAAATTATTGAAACTTTTAAAGTTATTGAGACTTGCCTGATACATGGTCTATTCTGGAGAATGTTCCACATGTACTGGAAAAGAACATGTATTGTGCTCTTGTTGGGTTGAATGCTTTATACAAATCTATGAGGTCAAGTTGGTTGATTGGGTTGTTTAGTTCCTCTGTGTTTTTGTTGAGTTTCTTTCTGGTTGTTCTGTCCTTTTTCAAAAGTGTTGTATTAACCCCCCACTAAGACTGAAACTCAAAGGGAACACATGAGCAGACCCATAAGCTTGCTGGCAACCACGTTGGTCTACTAGTGAGTGAAAGAGGGGGGAAGGCAGCAATGAAGAAATGCGCTGAGTTCAACCAAGTTCCACAGACTCCGTTGATCTGGAGATGTGAAAAAGAAGAGGACAGCCTGGTTGGTCCAAAGTGTGATGAGACCTGGGGACACCTGAGCCCATGGACAAGAACATAGCCACACAGGGCTAGAGCTGAGAGTGAAGCATCCAGCTGACATGAAGTGAGAGGAGGCACACAAGAACACTCAAAGTTGTAGATAGTACTCACTTGACCTAGCCTTGATGGTTTGATAATCAGAACTCGACTAGAGGAAAATAAAAAAAAAAAAAAAGAACAAAACAATTTTTTATAAAGGAAATGAGGGTAAATTGCTGCAATTTGTTGAACTTGACCTATACTCATGCAGGTAGTAACTCTAAATGCCAACAGAGAGGGAAGAAGTCTTCATATCAAGTATCAATGCTATCCCCACTGTACATAGGGCAGATAGGGGTGGGCAACTTAGACATTGGCTACCTAAAATTAGGGGGCTATAAAGGCTCGAAGCGACTGACTTACAAGGTTTCAAGGGGGAGTTTAGTTTAAGAGTCCCCACTGAGTAGTTTTCATCTAGTCTAGATGGGTCTGGTTAAAAGAGATGGGGACAAGATTTGTATGATTCAATAGTGAGTAATTGTTATCATGACTAATTGTGACTGTCACAATTGTAAAGAAGTTTTGTAACAAAAACGGAGGAGCAGTTAATCTTACAGTCCAGAAACAAAGGACCGTAGGACCATCAAAGGAGAAGAGCACAAGCGGAATGTGGGACCTTATCCAGAGAAGCAGCAATACCAGAGATGGGGACATGGAGACAGGGAGCAGTTGAGGACTCTAGATTCATGGGAAGTGAGGGACTGAGAGCTGGTGACCAGGAGGCAGACTTGCAGAATGTGTCCTTTGGTGGTGTAAATTATTATATATTCCTTGGTGGTTTTTTTTTTTTTTTTAAGAGCTAAGGTGAATAGAGAGAAATACTGTTAACTGATGGTACATGGAGGGGATTATAATTATTGGATATGATTTGTTGAATGTAAAACTGATGATCTGCCCTGTAAACTTTCACTCAATCCACAATAAAAACCTTTTTTTAAAAAAAGTGATGTATTAAAATCTCCCACTATTATCATTGTTGTTGTTGTTAAGTGCCGTCGAGTTGATTCCGACCCATAGTGACCCTGTATAGGGTTTCCAAGGAGCAGCTGGTGAGTTTGAACCACCAACCTTGCAGTTCAAACGACTTTGCAGTCTGACACACCAGGACTCCATAGAGTTCTCTATTTCTTTCTTCAAATCTATTAGGGTTTGCTTTATATATTTCGGGGCTCTTTCAATGGGAGCATAGATATTTATTATGGTTATGTATTCTTTTTTAATTGACCCTTTAATCATGAGATAATGTCCTTTGTCTCTTATGTTGGCCTTTGCCTCAAAGTTTGTTTTATCAGAGATTAATATTGTCACTCCTGCTATTTTTTATTGCAATTAGCTTGCTATATTTTTTTCCATCCTTTTATTTTTAGTCTATTTTTGTATTTGTATGTAAGGTGTGTCTCTTGTAGGCAGTATATTGAAGGCTCCTGTTTTCTTATCCATTCTGTTACTCTCTATTTCTTGACTGGTTCATTTAATCCATTGACATTCATTGAAATTATCAATAGGTTTGGAATAATTGCTGTTATTATGCTGTTTGTGTGTAGGGGGTCTGCATGCTTTCTTGTGCTGAGTTCGTTGTTTTGTGTGCTTTTTCTTGTCAATTTCTTCATAGTGTTAACGTTTCTAAAATCTTGGATTTTCCTTTTCTTGCTTTGATGAGGAAATGTATTATGTTTCTTTGGGTTATCCTGTACTTTATTAATTTCTTCTTTGTTTTAAAGCAGTTCGTGTTATCCTGAAATCTACCTGACCTCCTTACCACCTGGATCTCTGTTACTATACTTTTCCCTTCTCTTGCTTTGTAGTTGTCCTGATCATAGACTGACAGGTAATTTCATTCTTGTGGTTTTGTTCTGCTCTTGACTCTTCCATATATGGACTGAGTTGGGTGTTGTCATGTATGCCAGTCTCTGGTTGTTTGTTCTTGTTACTTCTCAGTCCAAAGAAATCCCTTTAGTATGGCTTGAAGTGCTGGAATGACTTTTACAAAATCCCTAAATTTCTGTTTATCCTGAAAAGTTCTGATTTTGTTGGATATTTGATTGCCACCTTTGCTGGGTATATAATTCTTGGATGGCAGTTTTCTTCTTTTGGAGTTTTGTATATGTCTCACCATTGCATTCTTGCCTGCATGGTTTCTGCTGAAAAATCAGAGCTTAATCTTATTAGTTTTCCTTTGTAGGTAACATTTCTTTTTTCCCTAGCTGCTTTCAGTTTTCTTTCCTTGTCCGTGTTTTTTGAGAGTTTGATTTTGATATGTCATGGTGATTTTCTTTTGGGGTCTATCCTGCCTGGGGTTCGTTCAGCTTCTTCAATGCTTGTCTTCTCATCTTTCAAGATGTTAGGAAATTTTTCTTCCAGCAGATCTTTGGCATCTTTTCTGTGGTTTTCTTTGTTTCTTCTTGTTCTGAAATTTCAGTCACCGGTAGGTTATTTCGCTTCACGTTGTCCCACATGAGTCTGAGCCTTTCTTCAGAGTTTTTCATTCTTTTTTCTGCTTGTTCTTCTATCTTAGCAGTACTGAGAACTTACAAATTCTGGCTTCCATCTCCTTTTTCTACTCCTTTGCCTTTTCAGTGTATTGTCCATTTCTGGTATTTTATTATTGATCATCTGGACCTCTTCTTGCTGGTTTTGTATTGTCTCCAGTGCTATATCTTTTTGTTTGTTTGTTTTGTTCCTGTAGTGCTTTTCTGATTGCTTCCTTATTTTCCTCAACCTTTCTGTGTAACATTTGGATGTACTTCAATATCGTTTTCCTAAATTCTTTTTCAGGTAATTCCAAACCTCTTCTCCTTCCAAAGCAACATCTAGCTCTTCCTCTTGGTCGTTTGTTTGAGCTATTCTTTCTTGTTTCTGCATGTGAGCAGAAATTTTCTTCTTCTTTTTAGGCATTGTGGTGGTGTTGAATTTGTCTTAATTAGATGAATCTATGTTGGTGTATATTCTTAAGAACTCACCAGTAGCCTCCTGGTAGGTGTTATCTGTTCACTGCTAGTACAGCTCTCTTCAGGTGTTTTTAGCAGGTGTTGGTTGTAGATGCTGCTTTGGTGTGCAGCAGCTAGTATTGGTACTTGTCCAATTGGTGTGTGTGTGTGTGTGTGTGTTTTTAAGAGGGTGCAATTGCAGCTTGGCTGTATGGCCACAGTTGTTGTTTCCTTTTTGGTGAGGCATGAAGAGAAAGAGCTTCCACAAGATAGAAGGAGGCCCAAAGAACAAGGCTAAAAACCCAGGTGTTTGGAAATATATATAAAGGCAATAAAACTGGAATAATTCTCTAGTGCCACCTCAAAGCCATTTAAGAAATTTCACGATGTCCTCACTGTACCACTCTAATCTAACACCAGTTTTTCTTTTCTTGTTTTCTTTCCTACCATAAGCCCTTTCTGCTGTTTCTCCTTTTGAGAATCAGCCCAGGGCTGGCCAGACTCGGTTTGGAAGAGACTCCAAGTTCAAGCTCTTACTGTTGTCTCCTCTCCCTTGGATTCTACATGCAGCAATCTTCTCATCCCAGAACCCTCAGCTACAGACCTCAGAACCTCCACATGTGGGCTGCAGAACCCTTAGGGCATGGGCTGCAGAACCCTCTGTGCACCACAGAACCTTCCCTGGGGGTTCTAGTCTCACCTCTGATCACCAGAGAGGAATTGGAAAGAGAGAAAGAAGAGAAGGAAAAAGGGAAAAAAGAAAGACAGAACAAAATACTCGTCTCTGCAAATTCCTAGCCTTGAATTAGTTTTTGTGTATAGTGTGATGTATGGATCTTGTTTTGTTTTTCTGCAAATGGAAATCCAGTGTTTGTCAGCACATTTTGTTTAAGAGATGAAAACCTACAACTCTTAAATGAATCTAACTCCCCCTTAAATAAAGAAAATGAAAAAAAAAATAGGTTGAGTCAATTTCAGTTCATGACGACCTCATGTATAAACCTTTCAAAACTAAGAGTTTGAGTAGCTATCATATGGAAGAAAGGAGCCCTGGTGGTGCCATGGGCTAAGTGTTGGGCTGCTAGCTGAAAGGTGGGCATTTCAAACCCATGAACTACTCCTTGGGATGAAAATGAAATTGTTTTCTCCCATAAAGATTGGCAGCCTTAGAAACCGCAAGGGGGCAGTTCTACTCTGTCCTCTAGGTTCTGTATGAATTAAATGGACTCACTGGTAGTGGGTTTTTAAGAAATTATTATTATATGAGAAAGGACGTGGAAGCCACAGTGCGAAGGGCCAGGGGTTCAGGGAGCTAATTGTCCAGAATTTTCTTAAATAAGAACATTCTGGAACCTACTTTAAAGAGGCAACTAAACTCACATATTGTCCATAATTGGTGACCTGGAAATGCAAACAAACAGCAGCCCTCATCTTTTAAATATTCTTTGAACTGAAAAGCTTTCTTTTTCCTGCTTTCCTGGTTTCCTGCTTTCCTCCTCCCTCTGCCTTCCTTCCAGAATTCCGGTCAGTGTGAATCTCTTTCTGGTTCTCGGGATAGGAATGTTATGGTGCCTGCTGAAGCTCTGAGTGTCTAGCTTTGGGTTCCGTCACTGCTACAATACACTGCCTCTCTGTGTGTCTTCTTTGGATGGAAAGTCGCGTAGACTGACTTTGCCACATGTGGCTGCTGACCCTCCCACAAGTCTCACGTCTATCCTGCCCTCTGTCTGCTCATGGAGTGGTAGATGCAGACAGCACCTCAGACCCCTCTGACCTGGCCACTGGGATGCCAGTGAGGCCACATGTGACTGCAGAGTCTGACCTTCCAGGCATCATCAGAACAGACGTCATATAAGAACCTCCCCTTGAAGGCCATGGAAAGGATTAATTCCACAGATTAAACTTTATACTAGAGACAGATACACAGTAGGCACTCAACAAATGTTATCTACTACTGCTCTCATGCCAAAGAGTGCACAAAGGTACATTAGACAAGCTGCAGTCTCCACTGAGTCAGTCCGGTTTGCCAGGGTTGTATCTAGAAGAAGCTCCATGTAGGTCCGTGCCTTATGCCTTGTCCTCCCACTGGGCACAGGTTGGACACATGAAGCCATGCAGATCATGTGAATGATTCCACTCTGAGTGCCGAAAGGCTATGTGGGGAGGAGGGAAGGAGGTTGGAGAGTATGTGTCTAGCCTAAAAGCCTCTGGAGATATCAAATGATGCTTCAGCAGACTGTCAGCCACACAAGATTCTCCTCTCAGTTCAGTCTGCAAGGCACTGCTTATGGGACACCATGCTGGTGCTGTGGGTTAAGCATGAGGCTGCTAAACACAACATGACTGGTTCAAACCCACCAGCTGCTCCACAAGAGAAAGATGAGACTGCTCCAATAAAGATGTACAGCCTCAGAAACCCTAAGAAGCACTTCTACTGTGCCCCAGAGAGGTCACTATGGGTCGGTGGGTTTGGTGTTTTGTTCTTTTGGATTGCTGGAACACATGAGACGTGAGGAAGGATCATTGTCACCACCACCACTACTGGTTTAATTGTTGATTTTTGTAACAGCTTTATTTATGTAGTTCTCCTATTATTTACCCATCTGAAATATACAATCAATGGGTTTTAGAATATTCAGAGATGTACAAACATCACCACAATCTAGAACATCTTCATAACTCCAACAAGAAGACTCACACCCATCAGCAGTTCCTTTCCACTTCCTCCAACCCCCCCCACCCCCCTGCATCCCGCTACATTCTGTCTCTGTGGATTTGCGTATTCTGCACATTTCCTATAAATGAGATTATACAATAGATAGTCTTTGGTGTTTGGTTTCTTTCAGTTAGCATAATGTTTTTGAGGTTCCTCCATGTTGTAGTATGTATTCGAACTTCATTCATATTTATGGCTATCCCATGTCTGATTTATTCATTCACTAGAAGATGGACATCAGCTATTATAAATAATACTGCTGCAAATACTCATATACAAGTTTTTGTGTGCTCATATTTTTTACTTCATTTGAAAAAGTACTTAGGGGTGGATGCAGTAACTTCATAATAAACTGTCCAAGAGTTTTCCCAAGTGGCTGCCCAATGTTACTTCCCCAAAGCAATGTGTGAGAGGTCTATAGCTGCTCAACATCCTCACCAACACTTGCTATGATCAGTCTTCTCGCTTGAGTCAGTCACCTGATGGCAATATAGTGGTGTCTAATTGCTTTAATTTGCATGTATCTGTACACATCTGAACCACCCTACTCTGCCCGGGGACTGTGAGATGGACAAGAGATGAAAACAATACAGTGCCAGCCTTGAGGAGCTTACAGTTGGCATGTGGGGGCTTCAGTTAAAGTGTTAGCCTTTGGTTCAAAGGTTGCCTGCATAGATCCCACATGGTAAACAGAAAAGAGTAGGTGTTTGTAGTGGAAAATCAGGCAAAGGAAGAAAATGTTTGGGTGGGAGGTGGATAGCTAGGCAGGGGACAAAGCAGAGAGCTTACTTAGCAGTTTCCAGGTTGCCCGCCTTTGTGTTTTAGCACATTGAAACCTCCTGACTGCTAGCCCTGACTTCCTTTAATTAGCATTCCCCACTACCGCAACAGGTCAAGATTTCTAGGAAGCTCTGTAGCTGATTCTGTCTGTAAGACATACATCCCAAGAAATTCATGCGTTAGGGCTAAAATGCATCCTATTTCTCATCACCTGACCTACCCAAAAATTCAGAGGGCGTCAACTCTGACTCCTGGCAGATTCCCGTGTGCCTGAGTAGAACCATGCTTCACAGGGTTTTCAGTGTCTGATTTTTCACAAGTAGATTGCCAGGGCTTTCTTTGTTGATACCTTGTGTGCACTTGTGGCACAATTGTGTTACTTCTGGAGCTTTTACTTTTTGTTCCCTGACTTACCACCAACCCTAATAAGTATATTATTGACAAAATATCTTTATGGCTTAGGAAATCTCTCCCCTGGAAGAATGAAACAGTTACACATTAAAGCCTTTAAAAATCCAGGCACGCATCAGTTGGCATTCTTGCACCAGTCGCTGCAGACCCTTTTGGAGTCCACTGGGTAGGAAAATAAAATGCTGAAGCTTAAAGGCAAAGTCCACTCCCTTGAAGGCACTTTGATGCAAATCCAGGCACCATCAGAGATAACAACTCAGTAATCACCACTCTGAGGAGGGAGGTTTCCTGAGCAGGAAATTTTCAAAGTTCTGAGCAAATGACTCTGAAATGAATCGTTATGAAGATCAGCAATGGAGAAATCACAGTTGTTTGTACTTCATGGCTAACATGACTCTTTGACGTTTATGATCTTCTCTAATCCTCCATGGTCAGTGGTCAGTTACAGCCTCATTTTACAGATGAGGATGCAGAGATCAAGAGAGGCAGAAGGATTTATTCAAGGCTATATGGAGCTCTAGTAGCGTAGTAGC
>NW_006408704.1:2560926-2589111 GCF_000296735.1 Chrysochloris asiatica
GCGCTATAGAAAGAAGTACAGAGGAGGATGGCTCAGGGCTGTGTTCACAGAGCTGAGGATATTTGAACTGGCCTTGAAGGATGACAGGAAGTTCGGTGGAAGTCCTACCAGTCAGAAGTCCATGTATAAGGCACAAAAATGTAAAACGGCCAGTCCTCAAGTGTGTCTGTAGAACAGAACAGGGTGAGGGGAATGGTAGGAAGGAAAACCCACCCGAGGCTGGACCGCAAAAAGCCCGTTGCCTTCAAAGCTAAAGAGTTTGGGCATGAGCATGGGAGGGCTTTGAGCAAGGGCGTGACCTGGTCTGAATATATTCTTGAGAGAGAGCACCCTGGGCAACAGAAGGTGAATGGGTGGAGTGAGCTCAGCTGGGAGTGGACTAAGTCCATGTAGAACACACAGGCTTATAGTGTCCCAGCACCTGAGATGGGCATTTGGCTGGTAGCACTTCTGGGGACGCTAGGACCTGCCAGTAGCCTCAGGGACAGGTGTTTGTTAGCCACTAATGACCCCTTCCTAGTGGTCACAGGCTCAGACCTTGTGGCTCAGGGACTCACTCCCCCTACAGGGCAGACCCCAGAACACCAGTTAACACTGTAATCCAGGTGGGGAAAAGGGCAGTGTTCAACTAGGATTGCAACAATCCATTTCCTGTCATTCCCTGGGGGCTCTAATTCCTCACCTACCACTGAGCACCCCAAGATTGTACTCTGGTTCCCAGCTCTGTTCCCTTAGAGTCAGCCACAGTACAGGAAGCAGGCCTGCTTCCTTTTCTCCATGAGGAACCTGAGGTACCCAAAAGGCAGAGAAAATGAGGGAGATCCTCAGTGAGAAGGGAACCACAACAATGAGCTCAACCATCCCAACTGCCACAAGACAGGCAACATTCTGCTCTGCAGTCTGGGCTGGTTCCTAGGAGCAAACAACAGTAGCCAGGACTCAGGTGGAGGGCATGGATGCTGAAATCTTTACTCCAGGCTGCCTCCCAGAAAGGGCAAGGAAGTGGTACACTGTCATGTGCAGTACATGGTGCCCTTCTTGTGTAGAGTTGATTCCGACTCAAAGCAAGCCTGGAGGACAGAGTAGAAATGCTCCTTAGGGTTTCTGAGACTGTGAATCATCATGGGAGCAGACTGCCTCATGTTTCTCCTGAGGAACGGCTGGTGGGTTTGAAGCACCTTACAGTTTGCAGCCCACGGCTTCATTGCTATGCCACCAGGATTCCTTAGCTGCACCAGCTTGCCTCCCACATCTGAAAACAGACTTGGAAATAAATCTCTTTCCACACTGGTAACAATCAAGATGGCTTTGCTAAGCAGGGCCTGATGAAGACACGGGCCTCTGGAGACAGAAATGTCTTTCGTATAGGCCTGGCCAACTGAGCTGCAAAATACCACAGAGCTATTGTGTACAAGTCAAGGAGATCACAATGCTACAATGCTCTGGGATTTCTTCTTCTTCTTTTTTAAAATCTTTTGTATCTCTTTTTGACAAATACTTCAGATTTGTCAGAGCAGCCAAGGGAAGCTGCCCTTCCCATGCCCCCCGCCCCGTGGCACCCACTTCCTCCTGGGCTCAGGCAGAGAGAGGCTGGGCTTGCTGTGTCCCAGGCCTAGTTGTTCTCAGAGCTGGGCCAGGTACTGCCGAGTTTGTTTTATGGATGGGTTGGTTGTGAGTCAATATGATAATATTTCCTGTGAGAACTTTATTTCCCTGCATTGTTTGCAAAGTCTCTGTGTGTGTCTGAGCACGTACTCCTAACCCTCTAGGAGGCGGCTGTGCTTGGTGAACAGGAGACCCCTGGCTGTGGGCAGGGACTTGAGGGCCCCTCTGGTGGTATGGGAAGGACAATGTGTAGGTCTGCCTATAACTCTCTGGACTCCATTGTGGGGCCCCGGGCCACACCAAACTCACCCCCATAGCCCTCTGGAATCTCTGTGTAAGCTTCTATTGCTATTCATCAGGCATGGAGAGGACCCTCCCTTCTAACTCCTTGATTTGTAGATGGGGAAATCCAGAGCAGTGATGACTTGTCTAAGCTAAAATAACCAGTCAGGAGCCTGAATGGTAAGGCTGAAAAGCAGGGTCTTTGGTGCTATCTGGCCCTGAGTTCAAATTCTAACTTTGTCACTTGTCACTGGGTAAGTTACCTCATGCCAGATGGGGTTAATCAAACCCATCTCACAGAAGTAATGTGGACGTCAAATCAGGAAGCAGTCTTTGAAGAAGAGCCACTGAAGGAGTTAGGAGAATATTGGTTCTTCCCCCACTGTCTCTTTTATTTATTTATTTAAAATTTTTTTTGTGAATTGATAGTTTACATGGGAGAACATTACCTTTACATTCATCCTATCGTATATCGTTTCATTGCCATGGTTAAAATCCCCTTCGTGCATCATCAACCAACCAAAGGGTATCCTCCGCAAGTCTGCTCCCCACCCCCGGTCATCAGCACACAGACCCTCTCCCTTTTTGGATCTAAAGTCCCCAGCGGCTCCATCTCTCCACATCATCGTCTCTGCCTCCATCTCTGGTATCACTGTTGCGCTGGGTAGGGTCTCACACTCTGCTCTCCTCACTTGATGGTCCCAGGGCCCTCCCCACATTGTCTCTTAAATAGAATTGGAGCTGGAATTCCTAGCCCAGTCTATCCAACAAAAGTGAGAGCCTTTCATGCCTACAGACCCATAAACATCCCTCTCCCAAAGTAGTTCTCCTCAGGGAGCATTTAATCAAACCCAATGGGCTCCTAACATTTCCAGAACAGAGAGGAAATGGTCTGGTGCTAGGAGATGGGTGTCAGTATTAGTCAATGCTTAGCCAAGAGCTTTAAAAGAAGAAGAAAGAAAAAAAAAAGAGAGAAGAAGCTCTAAGTCACCCAAGTTCTCACACCACAGTGCTTACTTCCTTCTCTGCCCCCCCACCCCCACCCCTACTCCAGGGGGCACCCCACATCCATGGTTCTGAGATTACGTGGCTTTGTGATCCTCTGTTAATTCCTTCACTCTCATGTACATCTTTTGCTGTTGTGAAACTTTTCAGTGGGTAGTAGACATTTGTTATTTTTTTTCTGCCCAGTAGTTATCTCTTTCTACTAGAGACAGCACCCAGTTTTGATTCCTTACCCCTCCTTCATAAGATGCAGTCTTATAGGGTTGTCCATTTTGGGGCCAACTATTTTAAACCAAAGAAAGGCATCTGACCCAGGCCAAGCTAATCAGATGCTGTTCTCCTGGGAACCCTAATCTCAAAGAACATAGCACAATGACCCACAGAAATGGTTGGAACCATTTCATCCCCACAGAGGTTTCTTAGATGAACCATTCCATGCTGCTGCCTAGACCCTGGGAGCTGCATTGGGCCTGTCCTTCCACAGTGTGAATGTGAGTCCTCTCTCTATATCTTCCCAGCAGTTGGAATCTATCTGTGGCTTGCAATTAAACCACACTATTTAATGCACATTGTGTAGAGATGCATATATGTAGATATCTTGCCTCCTCAACTTATCTCGAGGGCATGAACTAAGCCATTTATTCATTCAGTCCTTATATTCAACAGTTACCAACAGCCTCCTGTATTCCAGGTCTGTACTGGGTTTCAGGGTTTTGAAATGAAAATACAGTGCTTGTCTTTAAGCACTACAAAGTCCAGTATGCACTTGTAAAAAATGTACAAATGATTCTTCCACTCAACCAATGTTAAGCAAGTATTACTACATGTCAGGGACTGGGAAGAGATGGGCTGACAGTGTAGGGGAGATTGAATCCCTGTCCACATATAATCTATAGCCATCAACACAAAGTTGGTGCTCAAAATGTACCCAGAATTCCAGGAAACCTCACAGAATCACCTAGTTCATAGGTCATCCTCTGCAATCCTGTGCAGTCCTGAGGGTCGAATATCGATGTTTCACAAAACATTCTATTTTTGTTTGACAGTTTTTATTGAGCTGTAAGTGTTTCAGTGTTTATTTATTAAATTTCTAGAGTGGTGCAGCCATCACCAAAATTCACTTTAAAAATATTTCTATCACCTTACGAAGTTCCCTTGTGCCCATTTGTAGTCAATCCCTACTTCAAACATTCTATTTAAAATTTTTTAATCAATTCACTTATTAATAATTTTTATATTAAAAATTAATATATATTTGTTTGCAGAACAAAACTCAAGTTCCTAAAAAATTCCAGGCACTTTGGTCAGAAAGACACTGAAAGAACCCTGAGGCTATGGCTTTTGGTTACCTTTTGGGTCTAGAACAGAACTCTTTCCCGTGGCTCAACTTCCAGCCAAGCAACAGATCAATCTCTAGAGTGTGTGTGAGTGTGTGTGCGGGCAACAACACTAATGAAGTACACACACCATAGAATAGTCAACCATTCGAGATAAAGAGATCAGCATTTACCTAAGGACCAAATTCAGAGGGGTGGGAAAGAAGGAGGAATGGAAATAGGAAGCACAAGGAGGAAGTGGGAAGGAGGAATGGAAATAGGAAGCACAAGGAGGAAGTGGGATAGCTGTTGTTACAGGGAGGGGGATGCAATCATTAAGATGAAACAAAGTGTGTGATTTGTTTAATGTAAAACTGATGATCTGCTCTGTAAACCTTTGCTTGATTCACAATAAAAAGTTACAAAGTACTTATCATTTTTAAATGAATAATTCAGTGGCATTTAGTATATCACCATGTCGGGCAGGAGTGTCCTAGTGTGGCTCTGTGGGTTAATGCGCCAGACTGTAAAGCCGTTTGAACTGCAAGGTCGGCAGTTCAAGCTCACCAGCTACTCCTTGGGAACCCTATACAGGGTCGCTATGGATCATAATCGACTCGACGGCACTTAACAACAACAAAATGTTGGGCAGGAGGGCCTCTGTTTGCTTCTGAAATGAAACCTCGATCCCACTAAGCACTTATTCCCCATCCAGCCCCTGGCAACCACCAATTCACTTTTTCTCTCTAAAGCATTCTTCATTTTTTTAAAAAAGTTAAAACAAAATGTGAGAATCTGTGATCTATTCCAACCCACTTACTGGACAGACAGGGACACCGAGTCCTGGAGAAGAAGAAAGGCTCCCAGCAACACTCAGTGAACCCATAGTACTGCCGAGGTTCAACTCCAGAGCCGTCAGATTTCAAAGTCCAGCTCTTTTCCCTCATGAGCAGAGCCAAGTAGGGGTTATGAGTGTGGTTCTGGAGCCTTGCCAGGTGAGTTCAAATGATAGTGCCACAACTTATGAGCTGTATACGAGTGGGCAAGTTGTTTAACCTCTCTGTGTCTCAGTTTCTTTATCTGGCAAGTGTGGAGAACAAGTACTTACCACAGAGGGTCAGTGTGCGTGTTCTGTAAGACCACGTATATAGAGCACCTAGCACAATGAACATACTCAGGGCAAGTAGGCCAACCATGATTGGTTCACCATGTCACCCTTTCCCACTTTACCCTTGGAAACTAGATGTTAAAAAGTTAAACAGTGAGTCAACAAAACTAGCCCAGGCTCCACATGGAAATGTGTGTGCACTGGGCAGCTTTCTAAGAACATGGTGCAACAGACTACCCCAGGGTATCATAACTCCGTTGAGTGGATGGTGCAACCGGCGGGGGGCTTGCTCAAGTAGCCTTGGACCCGGCAGGAAGACAGCCCATTGCTGTTCCTTCCTCCTCCATTTCAGCAATTTCCCAACAGGTCCACAACACACACATTTCATCATGTCCACGGAGCCTGGTGCCCTCCCCACCCAGAGGGGCCAGCTGCAATGGGGGCTGCTTGTGTGGTTCTGGATGGTCAGGGGAGAGGTCAGAGCCTGCCCTGCACCTGTCCCCAGCCAGCATATCTCAGGACTACCTGGAGATGGGTCAGGGCACTCAGGAAGGAGGAAGCAACACCTTTACTTATCACAGTGCCACATGCTTTATAAGTGATTCCTTTCAGCCTTATGGAGGAAGGTCTGACCAGCATGACTATCCGACAGTGGACAACAGTGAAGTTCAGAGAAAGGAGGGGATTTAGCTGGGCAGACAGCTCATGCAATATGTGCATCCCAAGAAATGGGACTAGGTCTGATCATGTCATTTTTATGAAGCAGAGGGACCGTGTGTTTTAAAAACACACATACATCAGACACATTTAAGGCACAAAGAAAGAGTTCTGCCTTTGAAAGTAAGCAGGGATGGCTTTGGGCAAGTTACTTCAAGTGGGGATGTAGTTTAGGGGCAAGTATTGCTCAGTTTCCTAGGTTGTCATAGTGATTCAAGTCCCATATGAAACAAGCACCTAGCTGGGTGCTTATATATTTACTAAACTCCTATTGAATGCATGATTTTGACAAAACATAGTTTAAAAAGCTCTCCTAGCCCCAAGAAATTCCAGTATATATAGATAAAATTGTACAGTAATCTAAGTTAGAACTTGATCATGATTAGGAGAAAAGGAGGGGATCAGGAATGAATTGCATGTTAACAGTTGTGTAGATGCAATGCAGAGTGTGCGAAGGGACAAGGTGGGAGGTGAAACTGGGAAAGGTTAGTGGAAGGCTATGGGGAGCCATGGAAGATGTTTGAGAAAGGGAGTGGCCCTTGAGAAAGACTAATCTTATGGCAGTTATATTTGACTTAAAAGGGAAGATGGGAGAGACCTTCTTTTAGAAACTTGCCAAAACTCCCTGATGAATAAAGGAACAAATACTAATTTGTATTAAGTACTTACCGAATAGTCCCGGTATGGCGCTGTGGATTAATGCACCAGACTGCAAAGCGGTTTGAACTGCAAGGGTTTAAGCTCACCAGCTGCTCCTCGGAAATCCTATTCAGGGTCGCTATGGGTCGGAACCCACTCGACGGCACTTAACAACAATAACAACACTTACTGAATTTAGAAATGACTTAAATATAGTCAAGTCTTGTTACTTGCAGTAGTTCTGTAGGGAACACTGAATTAGCTTATACTGAGCCGCTGTTCCAAGAGAAACACAGATTTAGGTTTCTCTGAGCCTCGGGTCACAACATTTTCATCAATTGAATAATATACACAGACTTGCCTGTTTGTTGTTGTTAAGTGTCGTTGAGTCAGTTCCGACTCATGACAACGCCTGGTGGGTTTGAACTGCTGACTTTGCAGTTAGTAGTCCAGTGCTTATCATACAGTACTACAACACTCTGTTTAAATGCACCTTGTTCAATATATGGGAGTACGGTGGCTCTGTAAGGATAAGTACTGGACTGCAAACCACAAGGTCAGTGATCCGAGACTACCCGCTGCTCAGCAGGAGAAAGATGAGAATTTCTGCTTCTGCAAAGATTTATACCTTGGAAAACCTATATACAGGACCACTATGGACCAGAACTGACTTAATACACCAAGTGATTCAAACTGTTTTGCTGCTCTGAGCATATCCATTGTGGTGGTCGGTGGTCGTTGTGTGCCACCAAGTCAGTTCCCATTCATAGCTACCCTGTATAGGATTTCCCATGCTGTAGAATTGCGGGTACAGAAAGTCTTAACTTTCTCCCTCGGAGTGTCTGGTGGGATCAAACCACCGGCCTTGTGGTTCGCAGTCCAGTGCCGATCCTACAGCACCACTGTGTTCCCATCCCATTATATGTTGTTGTTGTTAAGTGCCATCAAGTCGATTCTGACTCATAGCGATCCTGGCCTTGTGGTTCAAACTGATGGTTCAGTCCAGTGCGTTATCCTACAGTACCACACCAGCCAAAGAAAAGTTGACTGAAAGGAAATTGCCACCATATATTACCAGCGATGATGATGTTTGTTTCTGGCTTTGTGTTGTCCACAGCTTTGATTTTTCTCTATAATAGACATGATTTATTTTTGTCATAAAAATTATTCTAAAATGATAAAGCAGGCATCCAAACAGTGTTTTGGTGAAGATTATTATCTCATATAAGTGTCTCTTGGAGTTCCTGGGTGTTACAAATAGTTAACACACTTACTGCTAAAAGGTAGAAGATTTGCATCTACCCAGAGGCACCTCAGAAGAAAGGCCTGGCAATCTACTGAAAAGTCAGTCTATGGACCACAAAATGTTTGGGAGATGTTAATGGCAGTTGTTGCCTGACCAGGTTGTAATTCACTTTATTTTTCTTAATGTTTTATTAATTGTGAATTAGGTGATACTTTACATTTGAGAACACTAGCTTTACATTCATCCTATCGGATATCGTTTCATTGCCATGATTACAATCCCCTCCATGCATCATCAACCAACCAAATGGTACACCCCGCAAGCCTGCCCCCTGGTCATCAGCACACAGCTCCTCTCCCTCTCTGGGTCTAGAGTCCCCAGCCGCTCCATTTCTCCACATCATCATCTCTGCCTCCGTCTCTGGCATCACTGCTTCTCTGGGTAGGGTCCCGTTCTTCGCTCTTTTCCCTTGACTGTCCCAGGGACCTCCACTCCTAGACTGCAAAGTCAATCACTCCCTTCCTTTTGCTACAAAATGTCGACCTTCACATTTTCAATCTTCACAGTCCATCCTGATAGCAATTATTCACTATTGTATAATGAGTCTTATCTTGATTGGATACTACTCAGTGGAGATTCTACCTTCCTCCGTACCCTCTAGATCTAGGCTCACTCTTGAAAGCTCGCAAGCCAGTCACTTCTTGCCTTTGTAGCCCCCCATTTTGGGTGGCCAATGTCCAAGTTGCCCATCCCTGTCTACCCTGTATATTGAGGGGCTGGGAATGAGCCTCACTGTAAAGATTTGTTCTCTCATTTGAGCTACTGCATCCATAGGTGTAGGTCAAGTTCGTAATTGATTCTTAATGTCTTCCATTCATTTGTTTCTACTGACTTTAAAAAAAACAAAACACAAAACTGTGATAAACATGAATTGTACAGTAAAAATAAACAATTGAAATATTCCCCAAAGGTGAGGTGGGGAACAACTCCCCTGCCCCCTTCCTTGAGCCTCTCCTGGATAAGTGAGAAGCAGGAAGGACATTCTGGGTGGGGGAGCAGTATAAGCAAGGCCTGGAGGTGTTGTTGAGGCTGGGTTGAGTTGAGGACAGGCCAGACAGAGGGAGACTGAATTGAGCAATAAGGTTGGCTAGGCAGGGAGGGTGGGGCCAGATTCCAAAGGCTGTCCATCAAATCCTCATCCATCCCAACATTAGCATTTGCACATTTGTGAAAGTACCTTTATCTCTGTCTGCAAAGTATACAACCCTAAGGCCTGATAACTAGATAGGGGGCCTCTCCTGTGCCACTAACTGAAAATGAGCCTGGATTGTGATTACCCATGAGTCCGTGTTATGCTAGATTCTGGATTACAGACTGAACATGGCAGGTTTGGTGGAAGACAGAGCTGGGTTAGAATGCTGATCTAACTCTTCTTGGCTGTGCAGGTGTCGGCAAGTTACTTCGCTGTTTGCCTGAGGAGAATGAGACCTTCTCAGAAGGGGGCTGTCACCAGGGAACTGGGGGGTGATTGTAAACACAGAGTCCCTAGCATGGAGATTGGCAAAAAAAAGGTGCTCAGTAGAGGCCGGCTGTGATGCTCCTATCTTGGCTCCTCTGCCACTTCTCAGGCCCAGAGAGCACAGCAGATATAAAAAGAATATTTATACCACAGTAGTAATGAATAATAATCATGATGGCAGTTCAAACCCACCAGCCACTCCTCGGAATCCCCATAAGGGCCGTTATGAGTCAGTCAGAACTTTACAACAACAAGCACTTGCTAACCATTTATTTTGTGTCAATCCCTAAGAACTTGACCAGCATTTCATTCTCATAATAACTCTCAGAGCTCTTACAGAGAAGGACACTGAGGCTCAAAGAAGCCAAGCAATTTGTCCACGGCCACACTGAACTGCAAGGTCAGTTTGAGCCACAAAGTCGGCAGTTCAAATTCATCAAATGCTCCTTGGAAGCACTATACAGGATCCCTGTGAGTCAGAAGCAACTCAATGGCACTTAACAACAACAACAACACATCCAGAAAGATCTGTCTTACTCTTGATCACCACACTATATTCTCCTCCAGTACCCAGAAACAGGAACAACGGAGAGAAGATTTTCAAAGGCAATGGCTTTTGAGCTGGGCCTTGTATCATCCTCAGGTTCTGTGTTAGGCAGAGGGAACAATGAATGACTATAGTTTTACCCATAAGGGGCTTCCAGGCTCATGACAACATCAAGGTCCCACCTACAGAAACTCTGGTCCCCATTCCCCTTTCAGTACCAACATGTGTTGATTGGTAAATGTCCATATTGTCAACAAATATTTACTGAGGGCTGGTTGAATTCTCACTGCAGCCCTGCAGCCTGGAGTGAGGAAAAAGGAGACTCACAAAGACCAAGCCACTTGCCAGAAGCCACTAAACTAGTAAATGGCAGATGAGGATTCGAATTCAGGTCCGGCAAGCACCTAATGCCCCAGGTCTAAGTCCTGGACTAGGCTGCGCATCTGACCAGCCACTGCAGTAGGGTGTCTGTTAAAGAAACGGTCTCCTGGCCCACCATGCCCGCTCAGTGCAAAGATCCCTGGACTTAGTATAAAGACACATGCCTGTTGACTTAGCCCTGGGTTTGAATACTCTGTGACTTTGGGTGTGTGCTGTCTCTCCTCTCTGGGCCTCAGGCCTACTGTGAAGATATAAAACAATGTATAGTTAATGCCCTGTCCTGTGGCTACTCTCAGTGGCCACCCAATCAAAGTTTGTTGTGTTTGTATCTAAGGAGCCTGAGGTTGTTTATCGGGGCTTCTGACTGGCAAACCCTTAACCCCAAACTGTTGCACAACATTGGTCCCAATCATATGAGCCTTTGCACCAGAGCTCGGGTCCCTGGAGTCCTCATGACCCTCCCTTAAGCTGCTGAGCCCCACACGTGTGGTAACCATTGCTTCACATGGTGGCCATTCTTCTTGCAATGAGGGGTATGTGGGCAGCCAAAGGCTCGGTGGCATCACCACCTCGTGTTCCATCCCAGAGCAGGCCCGCTCCACTGGGGGATTGCTAAACAGCCATGTGTCCTTGGCAC
The DNA here is from genome assembly GCF_000296735.1 of Chrysochloris asiatica. Taxonomy (NCBI): domain Eukaryota; kingdom Metazoa; phylum Chordata; class Mammalia; order Afrosoricida; family Chrysochloridae; genus Chrysochloris; species Chrysochloris asiatica. Next base: position 2,571,929 of record NW_006408704.1, read on the forward strand.
CAGTCAGGGAGTGCATGCCAGGGCTGGAAAGGGCTGAGAGACACACAGTCCCACAGAGTCATCACTGGTAGGGCCACAAATGTCCAACCTGACCACCTCTTTTCTGTGTCTAGTGTCTACCCTACAAGACCATGGACCATGAGGATCAGAAAGACTTGGGTTCAAATCTAGGCTCTGCCACTTCTTAGCTGTGTGACTGTGGACAACTCACTTTCCTTTTCTGAGCCTTCGTTTTCTTATCTGTGAGGTTGTCATGAAGTGCCAGTGAGTCAGTTCTGACTCATAGCAACCCTATGTAGCAGCACCTGGTAGGTTTGAACTGCCGACCTTGAAGTTAGCAATCCAGTGTTTATCCTACAGTGCCACACCATGATTCCTGAATGTTATATTGCATATGTTATTGTTGTTATTGTTCAGTGCCGTCAAGTCGGTTCTGATCCATAGTGACCCTGCACAGGGTTTCTGAGGCTGTAAATCTTTACAGGAGCAGAGAGCCTCATCTTTCTCCCACAGAGCAGCTGGTAGTTTCGAACTGCTGACCTTGCGGTTTGCAGCCTGACTCATAACCACTACGCTTATACTGATCCTCAAACCAAATCACTCCTTGAAGACCCTATACAGGTTGCTATGAGTTGAAACTGCCATGACGACACTTAACAACAACAAAGTAAGCCAAACCTGTTGCCATTAACTTGATTCCAACTTACAGCAAGACTAAAGAACAGAGTAGAACTGTCCATAGGATTTTCAAGCATAGTGGTTACGAATTGGGCTGCTAAACTCAAGGTCGACAGTTCAAAACTACCAGCTGTTCCGCGGGAGAAAGATGAGGCTTTCTGCTCCTGTAAAGATTTACAGCCTCAGAAATCCTGTGCAGGGTCGCTATGAACTCCACGGTACTCAACCACAAGTCTTGATAGAAGCAGACTGCTCTGTCTTTCTTTGTGGAGCACTTGGTGGGTTTGAAACACCAACATTTAAGGTTGGAAATGGAGTGCTTTAACCACTGCATCACCAGGACTCTCACCGGTAGAATGGGACTTATGAATCCTACAGCCCAGGGTTGTCATAAGGATTAAATGACATAAGGAGTGAATGTTCCAGACAAGACCTGGCACGAGTGGGTGGCGCTTCATGTTGTGATTGTTTCCAGGGTGGCCCCCTGGAAAGTCCCCTTTCCTCTTGGGACTTGAGTGCTGATGGCCTCTGGGGGCCTTTCGGGCTCTCAAAATCCCCGGTTGTCCAGAACTTGAACAGCAGTCTTGGGTAGTGTCACTCAGCACAAGAAGCAGAGGGGAAGACTCAGCTTAGTGTCATTGAATCACTCAGCTGGAGGCTCAGGGCAAGCTGCAGAGAGGCCTAGGGCTTCCTGCCCCTGACTTCTAAGCAAGAAGATCAGATGGGGGCACTGTTGGCTCTCTGCCCACCATTAAAGTAGGTGGACTTTCTATGGGCTAGCTCCACCCACGTGGGCCTATTCAAGTTATGTTTATCTTGAGTGCTAGCTTGTACTGGTCTTTCCTTATTCAATCTTTATCTTAACTTTCCCAAATTAACGTAAGTTCTTAGGGAAAGGGGACATAGATCAGACCTTTCATAGTACAAGGGCACAGTGAACATCCACCACTAATACTGAGCACAGTGGTGATGGTGGTGGTGGGGGTGTGCCGTGGAGTTGGTTCCAACTCACAGTGATCCTGTGTAGGGTTTCCAAGGCTGTAAATCTTTACAGAGTAGAAAGCTTCATCTTTCTCCTGCGGAATGGATGGTAGTTTTGAACTGCTGACCTTGGGGCTAGCAGCCTGACTCATAACCACTACGCTACCAGAGCTCCTTTAAGTGAGTGTAGTAGGCAGCCTCTAAGATGAACCCTAAAGGTGATGGACTCCACAGATTCATGCCGTGATATAGTCCGCCCCCACAGTGAATAGGGCTTACTTGGGTGACTGATGGGGCATTGTGGAAACAGCAGAATAAAACTTCTAATGCTAGGCCATAAGGTCTACATGATGAAGAACTGAAGCCCCTGCTGACAGTCAGGAACCAGACATCTTGAAAGAAGGTTCTTTGTTTTGGTTTTTGTTGCACAAGACCTGCCCCCCCTCCATTTTTTCATGAATTTTTTTTTAAAATAAGTTTTATTGTGAATTGAGTGAAAGTTTACAGGATACATCATCAGTTTTACATTCAACAAATCATATATCTTGTTTCATTACAATGCTTATAATCCCCTCCATGTACCATCAGATAACAGTATTTCTCTCTATTTGGCCCCAGTCCAGCCTTCAGATAATGCAACCCTCACTGATATCTTGATATGTCATGAGAGACCTTGAGCCAACACTCCCAACACTGCGTCTGAATTTCTGACCAACAGAAACTCTATGTGATCATAAATAATTCTCATTGTTTTAGGCCACCAGAGTTTGGGGTAATTTGTTATGTAGCAGTATATAGTGGATACACTGGGGGTACACAATGCTATGTCAGTGTGATTATGTGATTAACCATTCATTCTCTCTTTGAGGGGCACTGATTTGCTTACAGCCCCTGATGTCTAAAACACAGTGTTTATTCTTCATGGAAGTGTTTTCCAAGTGTGGTTTACTAATATATATATTAAGTTTTTATTGTGACTTGAGTGATAGTTTACATGGGGGAACATGGGTTTCACACTTATTCTATTGTCTACGAATCATCTTTTCCATAGGTCACCTGGTGCCCCACGTTGCCCCCCAGCCCCTTTGTGATTTCAATCCCACCAGGAGATCCCACCTTGTGCTGTTGGAGCGCCAGGCCAGGTACTAGCAGTAGATCTTACCACATTTTGCCTCAGAACTTCCCTCTAAAGGCTAGGAAACCCACATGTAAACACAGGAAAGAATCCTCAACCAATGGGGGCTGGGAGCTGCTCTTCAGGTGAGAAAATGCTGAGAATATTCATCAGCAGAGGAGCGCCCATTTACACTGACTCTTCTTCCACCGGTCTCATTCTCCTGACTCTCTAATGGTTGTTAGGTACCATCTAGTTGATTTTGACTCATAGCAACTCCGTGTACAACAGACTGAAACACTGCCTGGTCCTTCACCAACCTCACAGTGGTTATGTTTGAGTCCATTCTTGCTGCCACTGTGTCAATCCATCTTGTGGAAAGTCATCCTCTTTTTTACCAACCCTGTACTTCACCAAGCATGATATCCTTCTCCAGGTACAACATGTCCAAAGAATGTGAGACGAAGTCTCGCCATCCTGGCTTTTAAGGAGCATTCTCGTTATACATCAAGACATATTTGTTTGTTCTTCTGGCAGTCTGTGATAACCTCAATATTCTTTACCAACACCACAATTCAAATGCATCAGTTCTATTCTAGTCTTCTGTATTCATTGTCCAGTTTTCAAATGCATATAAGGTGATTGAAAATCCATGGCCTGGGTCAGGCACATCTTAGGCCTCAAAGTGACATCTTTGCTCTTGAACACTTTATAGAGGTCTTTTGCAGCACAACATACTGACAGGTGAGTGGTGGCAGTCTCTAACCACTGCTTCTTAAAATCTCTTCCCAAGACTATGTCTTGTACCTGCCTCTGGCTCTGCTTTGAGGTGACCCCATGTCTACACCACACTGAATCAGCCACAGAGAAACTGCTTCTGGAAATGTTCCCCTGGTGAGCCCCGCACACCTTACCCTTGAGTGCACTGACTGCTGTAGAGTTTCCCAGCTGTGGAATTGCCAGGTCGTAGGTAGGCAGGACTGGACATTGTCCATTTGTCTCTGCAGATCCACTCCACCATCCTCATCCTGCTTTGCATTCTGGGAAGTAATCTGTGTGGTTCACATCAACAGGTTCCTCGCCCTCTGATTCTACCTGAGTTCAATCAACAGGACACGCATGCAAGAAGTCAGAGAGGAGAGGAAGATGGGTTCCCTCTGTGTGGGACTCTTCATGGACGGGCTACTTCCCACAGCCAACAGTCACTGTTGCTATCAGGCTGTCTTCTTCCTGCAGCTTGCACTCGCTCCAGGCTCTCCTAACTACTCTTCTCCTTGTCACTGTCACTAGCCCCAGGAACCCCCCTACATCCTGGCTACCCCTTTGTAAATGATCTTTTAAAATAAACTGAATCCACTTTCCCTCTCTAAGGCACTCCTTAGTTGCTCTGGGCACTGACTTTTAGGGGCTCTTCATGTCGCAACCATCCCAACCCTCACAGATTATAATGAAAGCCCTGTTTCCCATAATTCAAGTTGGGAGTTGTGTGAATTTTCAGACCAGCCCAGAAGCTGTCGGGATCTCAGAAGGAGAGTACAGTCCTGGTCCTGGAAGTGTCAAGCTGAGTGGGACTTTGAGGGCTAGTTACAGCTGATGGGACAGGGGAGCTCGATGCTGCCCTGCTTGGTGTCCTAGTCTAACATGCGGGTCACTGTTACAGAGACTGCTCTCAGCCACCTGGTCACAACCAGACACGGAAGACATGTGAAGAAGCAGGACAAGGAGAAGGGAAGGACCCTCTTTAGTGCAATTGCTTCTTTGGTATCGGAAACACACCTCAGGAGAGCTTCATTTGCTTGAGGTCCAGCACTGTTCTGTTCAGATTTTTCTTTAAAAAATGCAAATATTGGAAAAATAAGGGATCTTTTAGGATCTGGATTCTGCCTTATTTCCCACAGTTCTTTGCATATGAGTTCCAGAACATAAGGAAATAAGGCACATCTGCATTCTTTCCATGTGAGCTTCTAGAACTGGGCCGTGCTTGGTCATACCTCGATGCCTTTACATATACGGTTCCTTCTACCTATACTATTCCTTCCACATGGCCAATTTCCAGGGGACTTTTAAGACTTACTTTACAAGCTGCCTCTTCCATCCTCCAGGCGGAGTCAGGTGCCTGTTCCAACAGCAGTGCTAAGTCCTGCCATCGCCTATATTTCTCTGAGGGTTCACTTGTTGGTTTATTTGTCTGCTTCTCTCACCACAGAGTGTGTTCCTTGAAGACAAACACTGTGCTTGACTCACTCTAGTGCCCTCAGCACCCCAACCTACGATCCCCAGGGCCTAGTATACTATACAGTAGCTGCTCAGGGACATCTGGCATGAATGAGTGAATGTCACTGTTCAAAACCCAGCCGCCATGATGGCTAAGTATGGGCTCCCCAACAAACCAATCCTGAGTAAGGATTTAAGTGTAATTCTGTGGGAGGTGAAGAGAGGGCCAATAGCGGACAGAGGAAGAGAGATTGGAAGGGAAGTCATCCAATAAAGCAGGTCTCCACTGTGGAGAACTGGATCTTAACCTCACTGGGGAAACTCTAGGAGTCAGGACAGGACACACACCTCTGAGGTATTACTTGAGGAATGAGGGAGCTGGGTATTTATACCCCAAATCGCTTTGGTCCTTGGTTTAGGGCTGCTCCAGTATGCTGCCTAGGAGGGCCAATGGACACTCTGACTAGAGGACGTGGGGCTGGAATTTGGATGTCATGGAGTGTGCACTCAAGTGGACAAGGCAAGGAAATGGGCAGATTTTCTGCACTTGTCGGAGTGTTACTACCTCCTTAATGGTTCCCTGTTCCAGTTTTCCTGCTCCCATCCTACCACACACTCCTTACCACCACTTGTCTGTCTGTTTGTCCTACTGTGGTGGCTGGCATGATGCTAGAAGCTATGATGCTGGATCTATGATGCTTGCATGGTAGGCAAGTTTCAGCAGAGCTTCCAGACGAACACAAACTAGGAAGAAAGGCCTTTGGATCTATTTTCAAAAACCGTTGGATGAGAATCCTAGAGATCACAATAGAATTTTGTTCCATATAATGTTCGAAGACGAGCCCCTTAGAGTGAAAACACTCCCAACTACACAGTGGCAGCAACAGTGGATTTAAGCATACCAGCAATGGAAGGTAGCCTAGGACTAGGAAACATTTCATTCTGTTACATGGGTTCACCATGCGATGGAATTCTCCTGGAAGGCACGGTCTCATTCATCCTTAGGTCTCTAGCATTCAGCAACAAGGCATGGTGAGTACTGATGAACGAATAAGAGATTGAGTAGAATGTCAGATTCACAGTCAGACTCTCTCCTGAAGAGAGAAATGAGGAATCTGGTGATCCCAGAGAGCCTGGGCACAGGGAGACAGCAAGAACTCAGGTAGGAGGCAGGAGGCTGGGAAGGGTGCCCAGAGCAGCAGGCATGGAGTTGGGCAGTGTTTGGGAAGGAGATGGAAGCCTGAAACAGGTTGTACAGAGGGCTGGCCAGGTGGCCATGAAGAAAGACTCATTTAATGTATTTTATGGGCTAGGGAGGTCTCCAGGCCTCCAGGCCTTGCTGCTGTGGGAATCAGTTTCCGCCCCAGGCTGGTGGGGATTGCGTGACTCTCGGAATGCTGGACTCAGGGTGTGGAAGCAAGCAAACGCCATTAGCCCTATCAGTGATCTCCTGGTGTAGATATGGAAGTTTGAGGAGGCCCAGCCGGCTCTGCCCGACTGTAAAGAGCTGTGATTGAGGCGGGTCACGGGGAGGTGGCGGTGATTAAGGGGGGTGCTGAGTCTTGCTGACTTCCTGCCCAGCAGGTAGTGGTGACCAGGGAGTCAAAGGATGGGATATTATTACTCATAGCATAAACTCGCTCACAGAGCTCATAAAACCTGGGCAAAGAGTTTGCTTGGGAGCCTCTATTAGCTCTAGACAGAAAAGTTGATTCCCTTAGAGGTGGAATTGTAATGCCCTGGGCTCGTCTTCCCAGTCTAAGACCAAGTGGTCTGCCATTCGTCTAGTCTGGGCTCACGGGAGACAGGTATAGAGACAACTGCTCTCGTAAGAGTAATAATAGCGCAGGGTTTATAGTATTTGTAAAGCACTTTCTCCTACCATATCTCATTTGATCCTCAAAATAGCCTTGTAAAATGACTACTACCTCCATTTTATTGATGAGAAAACTGAGCCCCCAAGGTTTTAGGACTGAAAAAAAGTGGGGTGGGGAGGAAAGATACTTGGGAAATCAGACCTGGGAGCTGAATTTCAAACACAGGAAATCAAGTTTTTGGCTCTAGCTTAGGTCCAGGGACCTGGGCGAGGCTGGGCCTGGAGCAGAGTTTCCAGAGAGAGAGAGTGCCTCTGAAGTGAAGGGACTCTGCCCTGTGAGGCCCCACTGTCTGTCTGGGCTGCCTAATAATAAAACACTCTCTCCAGTGATAGGTGCTCAGGAGAGTTTTCTGTTGAGTTACTGAAGAAAATATCCTCTGAACGAGTTGGAGTAAGGTTCATCTCTTTAAAGGGGTGTGTGTGTACAGAATGGATGGAAGCACCTTTGGGAGACCCATTTATGGAGGTCTCTCACGTCCTTGGTTGTCTCTGGGTGATGCAAACAGAGTTCAACCACTAGCAGAAAGGTTAGTGGTTTGAACAACAATCTGAGAGGCACCATCGAAGACAATCAGCTTCTGAAAGGTCACAACCTTGAAAACCTTATGGTTTTACTTGGCATGTGTGCTCTAAATCGGAACTGACTCAATGGCAACTAAAAACAGTAACAACTAATCCCTAATTTCTAGAGGTCCTTTGTTCTGCCAATTTGAAGATGGCAAGGCATAGAAGATAGTAGCTGTATTTGAGTTCAGAAGACCTGAGTCAACAATTACAGCTCTATCACTATGCCCACCTAGAAACTTGGAATATTTACCTCAAGTTCTCATTGTGTAGGAAAAATGAGGTTACATATATCCTTGTCCATGTCCATGAAAAAGTTATTAAGGATTGGAGCCCTTAATAACTCTAACACTCCTAGCACATAGAAGGCAAGAAGGTACTCAACAAATATTTAGGGAATCAGTGAATAAAAGGAAAATTTAAAAAGTCAAATTTTCCATTGCTATCAGTGGGACATGTTGACTGAGAGTCAACATGAATTACCCAAGATCCTTCAGGGAGTTAAAAGAAAATTTATTGGTCTTCTCTTTTACTGTCCCTGCTCCTATGATTGTTCTCATCTTCTTCTATGGCTTCCACACTTCTTCTCCAACCCAGCCTGCAACTCTAAATTTCAGACACCTGTGTGCCCAGCCTTGATCAGTGCTAATGAATCAACAACAGACTTCTGGCAAGATGGTGGACTAGGCAGAAGCACTACATGGACCCTCTACAACAAAGATATGAGAGATAAAATAAAACAGACACAGATGAATATTCTGGCACCCTGAGCTTCAGAGGTGGATGGACTGCTTGCTGGGTGCAGAGGCTGAGCAGGGATGGTGAGAGAGGGACACTGACCGGTGAACACCTGACCAGACTTGGCTCTGCCATCTTGTGAGCAGCTTTGGCAGCAGAGGGAGGCCTGGCATTTGCATGGTGACCGAAATAGTGTGATTTCTTCTTTTTTTCCTACACTCTCTGATGACAAGTTGTGTGGCCATTACTCACCCTCATTCACTCCCAGAGCACACCCTGTTTTCTGAGAGTTCAGAGTGTGTGGTCAGGAGCCATGCCCGTGGGAGGTAGGGGCCAGCTGGCCTGCTTTGGTGTGCCATTTTGCTGCTTAGATTCAGGTGGGCTCAGCATCAGACCTATAAAACATGCAGATACACCAAGCTGGCATTTAACCAGTCACCTGCACCTAGCTTCCCTGTGGTCCTAACAGACACTGAAATCAGCTCCAACAAGGGTCCCCATGAACTCCCTTTGGATTGAATGCCCTGAACAAGGTAACATGGACGCCAGTAGGAACTCCATGTCTAGGGCTAGGAACTCAGCTGCCACATGCCCTCCACAACCACCTCATGAGCCCCTTGAATTGCAGGAGCCCCAATAGATTTCTTGCCTATGAGTCCAACAGCTGTACTGTTTGTTTTTACAAATGCAACAACCACACAATGCCCCGGAGACAACAGATAATTTTAGTTCACATAAAGAAACAAGAGAGAATGACTCAAACAAATGACCAAGATGCAGAGCCAGAAGATGTCTCTGAGGAAGAAAAGACAATAGAACTAACTGAAAAACAATCCAAAAGAATGATAATTAGGTACTTTCAAAGGATCCATAGAAAGATCAAGGAAACCATGGAGAACACAATAAAAACTTTAGAAGAATTCAGGGAAACACTACAAGAACAAGCAGACAAAATAAACGCAAGTTTTGAAATAATACAAAACCTGCCATTACAAATCCAGAGATTCATACTAAGATCTCAGAAATGGACAGTACACTGAAAGGGCAAAGGAGTAGATGTGAAGCAACGCAAGCCCAAATTAGTGAGCTTGAAGAGAAATCTTTCAAAACCAGTATGCTAGAAGAACAATAAGGAAAAAGAATGAAAAAATCTGAAGAAAGCCTAGAAGTTATGTGGGACACCATGAAGAGGAACAACTTTTGGGTTATCAGAATTCCAGGACAGAAAGAGACAAGCACAGAGAAAAATTTCCAAGAGTTGTTAAAAGAAAACTTGCATAACATCATGAAAGATGAGAAGATAAACATACAAGACGCTGAACAAACTCCAAACAGGATAGCTCCCAAAAGAAAATCACCAAGACACATCATAATCAAACCTTCCAAAATCAAAGAACTCTGAAAGCAGATCAGGAAAACCAAAAAGTTATCTATAAAGGAGAACCAATAAGAATAAACTTGAATTTCTCAGCAGAAACCATTCAGGCAAAAAGACAATGGAATGTCATATAAAAAACTCTGAAAGGAAAAGATTGCCAACCAAGAATTATATACCCAGTAAGGCTGTCCCTCAAATATGATGGCAAAATTAGGACATTTCCTGATAAACAGAAATTAAAATAATTTGTAACGACCAGACCAACTTCGCAAAAAATGCTAAGGGGTGGTTTTTAGACTGAGAATCAAAAATAGTAGACAATAACTTGAGATTACTATTCATAACAACACCTCCCAGAACTTAATCCAGATATAGAAGTATTTAAAGTAAAACAAGCCTACAAGACTGAAAATAGGGAACCAGAGACATCAATGTATAATGAAGTCAACTACAAAGCAAAAAGAGTAATGTAGATAGAGAACTTCTAAATGGCAAGGAAGTCAAGTAGACTTCAAGATAAAACAGACTGTTTTAAGCAGGGAAATTTTAAATAAATTACAGGATAACCATGAAGAAAAATAGTACACCTGCACATCAAAATAAAAAAAGAGGAAAATCAGAAAGATTTAGTAAACATTAACACAACAGAAATGAAAATGAAAAGAAAACCAACAATCAAAACCAACTCAGCATAGAAATTATGTAGCACAAAGAGTCCAGCAGCATCACACCAAAAACACACAGAAAAATGAAAACAGTCAATTCATACCTATTGATAATTACACTGAATGTGAATGTAATTCAAGTGACAAAGAGAACAGAATGGATAAGAAAATAGTTTCCTTCAATATGCTGTCTATAAGAGACACATCAAAAAGATGGGGACTGCCTAAATGCCCATCAACAGAAGAATGGTTTGAAAATCTTTGGTACATGTGCACAATGGAATACTACAAAACGTTGAAGAATAATGATGAGTCAACATTACATCTCATAACACAGTTGAGATTGGAGGACATTATGCTGAGTGATATTAGTCAATCACAAAAGGAGAAACCTTGTATGAGACCACTATTGTGAAAAGTTAAGAAAAGTCTCTTTGGTACAAGAAACGATCTGTAATAGTTACTGGGAGGTGAGGGGAGTGTGGGGGAATGTGTGAGGGAAAATTATTCATGGGCTAGAGGGTAGACACATGTTAACATGAGTGGCAAGACAGACAGTAGACAGCAAGAGGGAGGTTAGCAGGGGAAAGATGAAGGTAGCAGGAGACACAAGGAGGAATGCAGTGGTGGGAGTGAGTAGAGGTCAATGCTATTAACTGTTGATGCACGGAAGGGATTGCAACCATATAGTGAAGCAGAATGAAGCAGGCTTGTTGAATGAAAAACTGATGACCTGCTCTGTAAACCTTCACTCAATTCACAATAAAGTTACAAAAAAAAAAGGTGTCTTTAAATGGAGTCCTGGTGTGGCATGGTAGGATAAATGCAGGACCCCAAGGTCCGTTTGAACTACAGAGTTGGTAGTTCAAACTCACCAGTTACTTCTTTGTTGTTGTTATGTACCGTCAAGTTGATTCTGACCCATAGTGACCCTATTTAGGGTTCCCGAGAAGCAGCCGGTGACCTTGAACCTCTGACCTTGCAGTTCAAATGGCTTTGCAGTCTGGCGCATTAACCCACAGTGCCACACCAGGACTCCAGTTGCTTCTTGGAAAGCCATAATGGGTTGCTATGGGTCAGAACCGACTCAATGGCACTTAACAACAATAACACACATGAAACAAGATTATGTATTATCCGTTGACAAAAAATGTTGTGATCAGGGGCTCAAGAAGTCAAATCTTGTATTTCCTCAAAGAACAGTGGTTCAGTATTCTGTAATTCAGTGTTCACGGAATCCTGGTGTGGCATTCTAGGGTAAGCACTGGACTGTTGGTTCTAGGGTAAGCACTGACTGGAACCGCCAGGTCGATGGTTCAAACCCACCAACCATTCCTTGGAAACCCTGTACAGTGTCACTATGAGTTGGAACCAACTTGATGACACTTCTGACAACAACACACATACATAAAGCAAGGTTATGTACTGATCAGTTGACACAGGATCCTAATTCTGTATTTCCCTAAAGAGCAATGGTTTGGTAGTCACTAATTTAGTGTTCGGAATGACCTTATAGAGCATAATAAACAAGCTCCCTAGCCTGTCCCTCCATCGTTCTGTCAGTTTGTTGTAATGTCATGGCTTGTGTGTTGCTGGAAGCAATGCCACTGGTATTTTAAAACCAGCAGGGTCATCTGAGGTAGCGTAGTGGTTACGAATCGGGCTGCGAACCTTAAGGTCAGCGGTTCGAAACTACCAGCTGCTCCGCGGGAGAAAGATGAGGCTTTCTACTCCCGTAAAGATTTACACCCTCGGAAACCCTGTACAGGGTCGCTATGGGTCGGACCCGACTCGATGGCACTTAACAACAACAACAACAGGGTCATCTGTGAGGGATAGATTTCAGTAGAGCTTCCAGACTACGACAGACTAGGAGGAAGGAGAGGCAGATTGTTTCTGAATAGTTAACCACTAAAAACATTATGAATAACAGAGGACCATTGTCAGCTATAGTGCTGGAAGATGAAAACATTATGAATAGCAGCAGAATGTTGTCAGATATACTGCCAGAAGATGAGCCACTCAGGTTGGAAGGCATTCTAAATACGAATGGGAAAGAGCTGCCTCCTCAAAGTTGACCGTGATGACGCGAATGGAGTAAAGCTATCAAGACCTTCATTTGCTGATGGGTCACAACTCAAAATGAAGAGAAACAGCTGCAAACATCCATGAATAATCAGAACATGGAACGGAGTATAAACGTAGGACAATTGGAAGTTGTCAAACATAAAATGGAATGCATAACCATTGATATCCTAGGCTTCATTTAGTGAACCAAAATGACAGGTATTGTCCATTTTAAACCAGACAAACATATGGTTTACTATGCTGGGAATGACAAATTACAGCGCAATGGCATCACAATCCCTGTCAAAAAGAATATATCAAGATCTGTTTTGAAATGCAGTACTATCTGTGATAGTATAATATCCATACACCTACAAGGGAGACCTGGAGTGCTGGTGTGGTACTGTAGGATAAACACTGGACCGCAAAGTCTATTTGAACTGCAAACCCACCAGCCATTCTTCAGAAATTCTATACAGGGTCTCTATGAGTTGGAACCGACTCAGTGGCACTTAACAACAAGAAGCAAGTAAGAACAGTTGATATCACTGTTACTGAAATTTATACAACAACCACTAAAGTCAATGATGATTAAATTTAAGAATTCTACCAACTTCTTCAGTTTGAAGCTGATTTTGGAATGCAAAAGTTGGAAACAAAGAGGAAGGATCTGTAGTTGGAAAATATATTCTTGGTGATTGAAATGTTGCTGAAGATCGCATGATAGAATTTTGCTAGACCAATGACTTATTCATAGTAAATACTATTTTAAACAACAAAAAAGGTGACTGTACACCTGGACCTCACCAGATGGAATATACAGGAATCAAATTGACTACATCTGTGGAAAGAGATGGTGGAAAAGTTCAATGTCATCAACCAAAACAAGGCCAGGGGCTGACTGTGGAACTGACCATCAATTGCTGATATGCAAGTTCAAGCTGCAAAATATTAAACAAATGCAGGAGAGCCAAAATATGACCTTAAACACAGGCCACCTGAATTTAGGGACCATCTCAATAACAGATTTGATGCATTAGACATTAATGACCAAAGTCTAGAAGAGCTGTGGGATGACCTCAAGACCGTCATACAGGAAGAAAGCAAAAGGCCATTACAAAAACGGGAAAGAAACGACCTAATGGATATAAGAAGAGACTGGAATTTGTTCTCCAGTGTTGTGATATTGTTGTTGTTAGGTGCTGTCAAGTCGGTCCCGACCCATAGTGACCTTATATGTACAACAGAACTAAACACCGCCCAGTCCTGTGCCATCCTCAAATTGCTGCTACGCTTGAGTCCATTGGAGATGCCAGTCCATCTCATTAGGGTCTCCCTCTTTTCCACTGTCCCTCCACTTTACCAACCATGATGAACTTCTCCAGGGACTAGTCCCTCCTGATAATATGGCCATCTTGGCTTCTAAGAACACTTTGGTTGTAGTTCTTCAAACACATTTTTTTTGTTTTTTCCTCAAATGTATCAATTCTTCTATGGTCTTCTTTATTCATTGCCCAACCTCCACGTGCATATGAAACTATTGAAAATGCCACGGCTTGGGTCAGAAACATTTTTGTCTTTAAATTGACATCTTTGGTCTTCAAGACTTTAAAAATGTCTTATGCAGCAGATTTGTTTAATGCAATATGTCATTTGATTTCTTCACTGCTGCTTCCATGAATGTTGATTGACAACTTTAATCTTTTCTCCATTCATCATGTTGTTGTTTACTAATCAAGTGGTGAAGATTTTTGCTTTTTTTACACTGAGGTGTAACCCATACTGAAGGTTGTGGTCTTTAATTTTCATCAGTGAAGTATTTTAAGTCCTCTTTACTTTCAGCAAACAAAGTTGTATCATCTGCATATTGCAGGTTGTTAATGAGTGTTCCCCCAATCCTGATGCCACATTCTTCTTCATATAATCTATCTTTTCGGATTATTTGCTCAGCATACAGATTAACTAGTATAATGAAAGAATACAATCGTGTCACACACCTTTCCTGATTTAAAACCATTCGGTGTCCATTCTCTTTGAACAACTGCTTTCTGGTCATTGTACGGGTTCCTCATGAGCACAATTAAGTGTTTCAGAATATTCGTTCTCCTCAATGTTGTTCATAGTTTGTCATGATCCACACAATGGAAAACCTTTGCATAGTCAATAAAGCACAGGTAACCATCTTTCTGGCATTCTCTGCTTTCAGCCAAGGTCCGATCCATCTGACGTCAGCAATGACATTCCTCTTTCCATGCCCTCTTCCGAATCTGACTTGAACCTCTGTCAGCAACCTGTCAATGTACTGTTGCAGCCGTTTTTGAATTATCTTTAGCAAAATTTTACTTGCACGTGATATTAATGACATTGTCCATGAGTTCCTCATTCCATTGGGTCACTTATCTTTAGAATGAGTACAAATATGGATGAATTCCTTCCAATCAGTTGCCCAGGTAGCTGTCTTCCAGATTTCTTGGCATAGATTACTGAGTGCCTCCAGTGATGTTTGCTGAAAGATTTCAATTGTAGTCCATCAATATCCAGAGCCTTGTTCTTTGCCAATGCCTTCAGTTCACATTCGACTTCTTTCAATACCATTGACTCTTGATCAAATGTTACCTGCCAGAAGACCAAACATGTGTTGGAAGAAGTACAGCCAGATTCTCCTGAGAAGCCAGGATGGCAAGACTTTATCTCTTATATTTCGGCATGGTATCATGGAGGTAGCAGTTCCTGGAGAAGGACATCATGCTTGGTAAAGTGGAGGGTCAGTGAAAAAGAGGAACACCCCCAACGAGACAGATTGGCACAAGTGACAGTGTGCATGGATCCAAGTGTAACAATTGTGACGGTGACGCAGGCCTGGGAAGTGCTTCATTCTGTTGTGCAGAGTGTAGCTATGATCAGAAACAACTCAACAGCACCTAACAACAAGCAGCCTGTCCCTACCATGCCATCCATGTTGCCCAAGTCAAAACCTGAATATCATGCTTTCTTCACCCCCACATTAAATAGAAACTGAACCGCTTCCCAAATCTAGTCTGTTCCTCCCAGCCCATTGCCAATGTCCTCCCTGTGCTCCCACCATCTCTCTCCTGCACAACTGTAACAGCTGGTCTCATGATCTTCTCAGCCTCACACCCAGCCCCAAATCCTCATTGGTAGAGATTTCTAGAGTGCATGTATGATTCATCACTTCTCTGCTCAGAATCTCCTGAGGATCTGCAGTCGCCCAAGGCCAAAGTCCAAACACCTTTGTTCTTTAGTATAGCCCCAGACCCTAATGTTACTCCAATCTACTGTTTAGCTATTTCTGCTCCTCTTGGTACCCTTAGAGTCCACAGCCAGCAAAACAGTCATCCTTCCCGACGTGCCTTTGTATGCTGAACCTACTCCTGGCATTTCATCCTTACCTATTTTGACAGCACTTATACATCCTTTCAGTCTTACCTCCAATGTGACCTCCTCTGGGAAGCCTTCCCCTACTGCCCCAGGTATACTTTCATAACAACAGAAACCATAGAGCTCAGATTATCTGGGCATTTAAATTCATCCATTTGGTATTGGATTACAAGTGCTACTTTGGTTAGAAAGATATATGTGTTTTATTTAGTCATGGCATGCTTGATCCTCTATCTCAGCAATTATAGAAATTAAAACTGATTAACAGTTGCTGAGAACTTCTATGGGTCAGCTACAGTACTAAGTGCTTTTATATTTTATTTCTTTGATTCCTCACTTTATGAGGTCGGTATGCGCTAGCCCAATAATAAGAGGAAACTGAGAATGACCCAGAAAGGTAAAATGACTTGCTCCAGGTCATAGAACGAAGAAATGGCAGAGTTGGGATTTGAACACATTGGTCTGCCGAATTCCTTACACACGTCAGTCTGTACTGTCATGGCCAGCCTGTGTCCATTCTCAGGGTCAGCGTGAGTCCTTTGATGATATGGTTATAGTAGGCACGGGTTACACTGGGGACAGGGAACATCAGGGAACATTTGCTGACGTTGAACGCAAGTGTTTTTCTCCTCACCCCTCTAGGGTTTGGCGACCTTTTTCCCTTTTGAGGCTCTCCCCTGGGCTCCGTTTTGGCCAGAGTTCCTTGCCTCAGCCATGCAGAGAACAGGGTCATGGGACTCACAGTTTCACTAAAAGAGTTCCCTACAGGACAAAAAGTCTTGTGCTTCTCAGAGCAGAGCACATTGCCCCATGCCATTGTTGTTGTTAAATGTTGTCGAGTTGGTTCGAACTCAGAGCTGCCCTGTAAAGGATTTCTGAAGAGCAGTTGGTGGGTTTGAATGGCTGACCCTTTCGGTTAGTACTCCAGTGCTTATCCTACAGTCCAGCCATAGAAAAATGTGGCAGCCCTTCATGGAAATAAATTTTCTCCTTGAAGTTTTGGGGTAGAAATAAATAAAGCCATTTAAGTTCTAAGTGATATGCTTAAAATTTTGTTCTATTGTGGTAAATAAAATATATACGACAAAACATTCCAACTATTTTTTTTAAGGTTTTTATTGTGGATTGAGTGAAAGTTGACAGGGCATATCATCAGTTTTACATTCAACAAATCATATACCTTGTTTCATTACATTGATTATAATCCCTTCCATATACCATCAGTTAACAGTATTTCTCTCTATCCACTTTAGTTTTTTAAAAACAAACAAACAAAAAAACCCACTCACTCATATATAATAATTTACATCTCCAAAGGGCACATTCTGTAAGTCTGCCTCCTCTCAGTCTTTCTCTTCTTAATCCATGAATCTAGAGTCCTCAGCTGCTCCCCCTCTCAATGCCCCCGTCTCTGGCGCTGCTGCTTCTCTGGATAAGGTCACGCATTCTACTTGTGAGCTTCTCTCTTGATGGTTCTAGGATCCTCTGTTTCTGGACTGTAAGATTAAC
>NW_006408704.1:2589833-2590891 GCF_000296735.1 Chrysochloris asiatica
GCCAGCAAGCTTACATGCTTGTTTGTGTTTTCCTTTGAGTTTCAGTCTTAGAGGGGAGTTTGTCCTGAAGGCACTTGATTGCTAGCTTTGATGTCTTCCTTGCAAACAGCTTGCTTTTTCTTGTAGTAGCCAGTTATGCTGACATTTTTGTTTTGGGTTTTTCGTGATGATCTTTCTTTGAAGATGTATCTTCTGTCACTGTAGCTGTTCCAGTCTGCTTGTCCTTTCTAGTGGGAATGTCCCACCTCATAAGGTTTTGGATGGGACTCAGGATTCCACCTAAGGTTCTATACTCTGTAAAGGCTTTGCATGAGGCCTATCTTACTGGGCAAGTTGTAGAACCCTTTATAGGCTGAAGATGGGCTTACAGGTTTTCTCTAATCATGTTTCCCAACATTCCTTTCTATCCTGCTCAAGTGTCTATTTTACAATAGTAGGCAAGGGAAACTAATAGTCATAAAGCAGTCAAGGATTTTAGTATTATTTACCCTCTTCATGCTATAACTAGATCCCTGTATCCTAGAGCTCTATTGTTCTAAGGTTGAGTATGCATCACTATTTACCTCTGTCCCACTAGGCCATGCAAACATGTCTCAGTGTTCCCCTATCTATCTTGTTCTTCTGCCTCCTCCCCCACTTCTTGTATTGCCCTCCCCAACACCAAACTAAACCCCCCACCCCATCCCCATTGTGGCTACCTTATATTCCATTAGTTCTACCCTCCATTTAAGACGGTCTATTTTATACAGTAATCTACCTGAACTTCTCACCACCTTAATCTCTGTTCCTCTGTGTTTACCTTTTTTCACATTGTAATTGTTTTCATCATAGACTGACCTCCCAGATCCTCTGTTCTTATAATTTTATTCTGCTCTTGACTCTTTCATTTGTCTACTGAGTTCAGGGTGATGCTGCCATGTACGTCATTCTGTAGTTGTTGTCTGTTCTTGTTGGTTCTCAGTCCACAGAATTTCCATCAGGATGTTTTTCATAGCAGGGTTGGCTTTGGCAAAATCCTCTAGCTTCTGTTTATCCTGGAATGTTTTGATTACACCATC
>NW_006408704.1:2591868-2611540 GCF_000296735.1 Chrysochloris asiatica
GTGATCAGGAAATGGGCTTCCCTTTTCACTCTTCTTCTTGAGAAATTTCAAGATGCCACTGTTGGTTGTTTTGACATAATTTAGGATTTAATTTTCAGCCTATTTCCTTTTTTATCTAGCTGTCCTGCTCCACAATCCCTGTTCAGGCCTTTTTTTCTAGTTATAAACAGTTCAGGGCCGGCTGTGGCCATTTGGTTTTAAGTGGAAACTGTGTGCGTGTGTAGCAGAACCCTCTGAGGTTGTTCTACTAGCTCAGGCACCCCTATAGTCACCAGAATGGAGGTGTTCAGACAGCAAGGGACCAATGAACAGATACCCAAAGAAAGGAATGTCCACACCTTTATCTCTGTGGTTCTGTCAGGCATCCGTGGCTATTTTGATCTTTCCCCTGCTTGGTCTCACCCAAGATGGCGGCTCCTGGAGCAGCTGAGCGTCTTGAATTAGAAAGCAATTGATTTCTTGCTTCTGCTACAAATTCCCCTAGCTGTAAGCCTTCAAACCTTCTAAATATTCCTTTATATGTGGTTCAGAGTTCTGGGACCATCCCCTGAGCCTGCTGTGTTGTTGCTGACGGAGCTCCTTACTGCACTTCCACCCGATCTGCCATCTTGTTTTCGCTGTTTCTCAACTATTTATATGTGTATTTTTATGTCAGTGACATTAATTACATTTACCACGTTGCACAACAATTACCATTATGTGTTTCTAAGTGACATTTTAAACATTAACTAAAATTTTTTAATGTGTATATTTTCGTGGAATAAATGATAAAGCTCATGTTAATTTGCTGGGTAAAGCATGCACAGGCTGCTTTAGGCTGGACTCCTTATGTTTCTGGGGAGATGATGAAAATGTGTGGGGCACACTCAGTAAGATTGCCCTGCTTCCTAGCTACTGGGGCTCAGGGTGTAAGGAGATGCTGACTGGCATTCTGTCTTTTCTTCTTGCCCAAGTCCCCTACAGTTGATATATTGTAATGGAGAGAGTTATGGCTTCAGAGTTAGACCAGATTGGACAGTTATATTTCCTTTTCAGTGTCTTTGGGGCTAACAAAACCATCTACCTGTGGTGAACACTCTCTTTCTGTTTCAGTTTTGGAAGGCCCTGGGTGATGTAAACTGTCACAGAGCTAGGCTGTTAACTGAAAGGTTGGCAGTTCAAGTCTCCCCAGAGGTACTGTCTTGGAAGAAAGGACTAGAGATCTACTTCCAAAACCTCAGCCATTGAAAACCCTGGGGAGCACAGTTCGACTCTGACAATGTGTTGGGTTTGAGTTGATAGCAACTGGTTTGGTTTTTATTTTTTTTAATTTTATTTCTGATCCAATAGTATTGGCATTTTCTTTTTCTTTTTAAAGTTCTTATTGTGAATTGAGTGAAAGTTTACAGGGCAGATCATCAATTTTACATTCAACAAATCATATACCTTGTTTCATTATAATGATTATAATCCTTTCCATGTACCATCAGATAGCAGTATTTCTCTCTATTCATTTTAGTTCTTTTTTTTTTTTTAAGCACTAAGGCTTATAAAATAATTTATACCACCAAAGGGCACATTCTGTAAGTATGCCTCCTGGCTACTATCTTTTAGTCCTTCTCTTCCCATGAATCTAGAGTCCTCAGTTGCTCCCTCTCTCCATGTCCCCATCTCTGCCTCGATCTCTGGTGTCTCTGCTTCTCTGGATAGGGTCCCACATTCCACTTGTGCTCCTCTCCCACAATGGTCCCAGGGTCCCCTGTTTCTGGACTGTAAAATTAACCACTCCTCCGTTTTTGATACAAAACTTCTACCTTTACAGCTGTGACAGTCGCAATTAGTCATGATGACAACTACTCACTATTGAATCATAAGAATCTTAGCCCCATCTCTTTTAACCAGACCCATCTAGACAAGATGAAAACTATTCAATGGGGACTCTTTCTTCCCCCACACACTCTTAAACTAAACTTCCTCTTGAAACCTTGTAAGCCAGTCACTTCACCCCCTCATTTTAGTTAGCCAATGTCTAAGTTGACCATCCCTATCTACTATGTGTGCAGAGGGGATAGCATTGATACTTGATGTGAAGACTCCTTCCCTCTCTATTGGTATTTTGAGTTACTACCTCCATGAGTATAGGTCAAGTTCATCAAATTGTAGCAATTTACCCACGTTTCCTTATTAAATTTTTTTTTATTTTTTATCTTCCTCTAGTTTGAAACTACCAGCTGTTCCATGGGAGAAAGATGAGGCTTTCTGCTCCTGTAAAGATTTACAGCCTCAGAAACCCTGTACAGGGTCGCTATGAGTTGGAACCAACTCTACGGCACATAACCACCACCAAACAGTCTAGTTTTGGTGTGGCGCTGTGGGTTAATGCACCAGACTGCAAAGGCATTTGAACTCAAGGTCGGTGGTTCAAGCTCACTAGCTGCTCCTCGGAAACTCTAAACGCTATGGGTCAGAACCAACTCGACAGCATTGAACAACAACAAGTCTAATTCTCATTGTCAAGCCACGGAGGCTAGGTCAAATGGGTACTATCTGCAAGTTTGGGTGTTCTTGTGCATGTTCTCCCACTTCACATCAGCTGGATGCTTCACTCTCAGCTCCAGCCCTCTGAGGCTATATCTTTGTCCATGGGCTCAGGTGTCCCCAGTTCTCACCACACTTTGGACCAACCGGCCCTTCCTCCTCTCCCTCTCATCTCCGGGTCAATGGGAGTCTACGGACCGTGGTTGAACTCAGCCCATTTCTTCATTGCTGCCTTTCCTCCTCTTCCACTCACCAGTAGACCAATGTGGTCGCCAGCAAGCTTACAAGCCTGCTCATGTGTTACCTTTGAGTTTCAGTCTTAGAGGGGGTTGGTTTTTATTTTCTCTTTAGATTTATTCCTCACCTTTCTCTCCTTGCTTGGACTCCCAGGAGACACTGTAGGATGAACACTGGACTGCTAACCATAAGGTCGATGGTTCAAGTCCACCAGCTGCTCTGCTGGAGAAATAGAAGGCTTTCTGCTCTCATAAAGATTAAAAGTCTTGGAAACCCTATACAGGGTTTCTATGAATCAGAACTGACTCGATGCCATTCAACAACAGCAACAACAGCATCAGTTGGCTCTGGTGGCACAATGGGTTGAACATCGGGCTGCTAATTGCAAGGTTGGTGGTTCAAACCCGCCAGGTGCTCTGTAGGAGAACGATTACAGTCTTATAAACCCTGAGGAGCAGTTCTACTCTGTCCTATGGGGTCCTTGTGTGTGGGGATTGACTTATGACAACAGATTTAGTTTGGTTTGGAATCAATAAGTTCATTTGCCCTCTTACTCCTGGTGAGGTTTAGCCAATGGAAGATTCTGGCAGAGTGGTGAGGGGAGAAAGAGGCCCAGGATCCCCATTTTCTCTCTGGCACACTGGAGGCCACAGCTCCTGCCAGGTGGTCTTCTCCTGTGGCCATAGCTCTCTTGTTCTGGTAAACTCTTTTCCCCTCGCCCTTTCATATTTGGGTGTGGCAAAGGCTTTCTGCTGTGGCCAGCCTTTGGGGTGTCTCCCCATTCCACAACTTTGTAAATTGTGCCTTCTGCTACCCTTTTTGAGTGTGCCATCTTTTCCTGCTGGGCTCCCAAATCATAAAATACCTTATTGGGTTTTATGAAAGACTCAGTGGATATAAAGCTGTTTGTAGGTGATGCTTGTACTGAGGGGATAGAGCAAGAAGGCAGCTACAGGCAGCCCTGGCTAGAATCTTGCAAGTGGGAGGCAGCGCCTAAAAATATCCTCCTTCACCAACAGCTATATCCCATCCACAAGCCCTGGGAGGCCTGGTGGGGAAAGGCTTTTTCAGGGCACGTTTCCTGCGGCTGTGGCAGCAACGGCAGCATCATCGATAACAGGCCAGCTCCTTGGAGGCCTTCCTGGCCCCATCCCATCTGGCCGGAGCAGGCGGCTGGGGAGCCCCAGGCCTGAGCCGCCAACTCTCTGACTCTCACAGCAACTTGGCTTTGGGTGGGAACAAACCAGCCATCCGGTGTCACCTCCCCTCCCCTTGGAGGAGGCTACCCCTGTGGCTGGACCAGCCCCAGGACTTTAATGAGTGCTGGCTGTGGCCTGCTGTGGCCTGCTGCAGGCCTTGGTTGCTCTGCGGGGAGAACATGAGCTCAGGCAACTGAGAACACGGACCTCTGATGCTTAGCCAAGAAAGTTCTGTTTTCCTTTCAGTCTTCCCTGGGGAACCCCCTCAAGGTCTTGGGATGTAAGAGTTGGAAGGGTAGAATAGCACTCTGTGTAGATGGGTAAACTGAGGCTCAATGAAACCTATTTCCTAAGGGTGGCTGCAAGCACAATCAGAATTGTGGCTGGCACTGGGCAAGTCCTCACAAGGTGGCATCTCATTCCTTCTTCTCTTTGGAAAAAGGGGGTCTCTCTTCTCTTTGAGGGGGCTGGTCACAGATAGCTTCTGGTCAGAGAGATCAGTTGCCAAGTCAATTCTGGCTCTTGGTGACCCCGTATAGGTCAGAATAGAACTGTATCCCACAGGGTTTTCCATCTTTTGGAAGTAGAGAGCCAGGCCTTTCTTCTGAGGTAGCTCTGGGTGATCACAAACCTTCTAGTTCTGGTCAGGACTAGCTTCTAGCAAATTGTGTGGAGTTGGAGGTGTTAACTTTAAAAGATTTTAATCCTGTTGTTGTTAAGTGCCATTGATCGGTTCCAACTCATAGCGAGCCATACAGAGTTTCCAAAGAGCTGCTGGTGACTTTAAACCACCGATTTTGTAGTTTAATCTGACTTGCGGTCGAGTGCTTATCCTAGGTGCCACACCAAGGCTTCAGTGTTATTGAATTATATGATGATGACTTTTTATTATTGCTTTTTAACATCTGGTTCCAACTGGTTTGTCTTGTCCTACCTCCTTTCACTCGTCCTCACATGATACCATGTTTTAGCATCTTTGAAATTGTTGTTAAGTGCTGTCGAGTTAGTTCTGACTCATAGCAAGCCTGTATAGGATTTCCAAGGAGCAGCTAGTGGGTTTGAATCACCAACCTTGTGGTTTCATCTTATACAGAACGCTGAGTATGTCACCCACATATGATGCTGAATCCTCACAACAACCCTTTAAGACAAGAACTGGGGTCTCCGTGAACTATACAAAGTAGCTGAGGCCCAGAGAGAAGAAGCAACTAGTCTGAAGTCACACAGCTTGTAAGTGGCAGATGCCTGAAACCTGGGTTTTGCCAGTGAGGCAGTGCTGTCTTTGGTTCTTGTAGACCACACAGAGCAGCAGGAAAGAGCCCTAGGTGGGACCAGAAACCTGAGCTGCGGTCTCAGTTCTGCCCCTACCTTTCTTTGGTGTAACTGAGGGCTAGTCCCTCACCTCGCATTGCATTCTTACCTGTGAATAGTGGCAGTCAGGCCTGTCCCGTTTCAGTTATATTATTTCCTGCTTTTCCTATAAGAAATGCAGGGAACCAGTTGCTGTCAAGTAATGCACCCCATGATGACCCACTATGTGTCAGAGTGAACTGGGCTCCAGAGGCTTTCCAGTGGCTGAGTTTTTGGAAGTAGACTTTTCTTCTGAGATGCCTCTGGGTGGACCAAAACTATTCAACTTTTTTTTTTTTTTTTTTTTTAAACCACCAGGGTTGTTGTTAAGGGCCATCAAGTCAGTTCTGACTCATAGCAACCTTGTACAGGATTTCTGAGGAAGAGCAGGTGTATTTGAACCGCCGACCTTGCAATTAGCAGTCCAGTACTTATTCTACAGCACCACACCACCAAGGTTTGTTGTTGTGAAGTGCCGTGGAGTCAATTCTGACCCATGGCGACCCTGTATAGGGTTTCCGAGGAACAGCTGGTGAGCTTGAACTGCCAACGCTTTTTATTTCCATTTTACAGATATGGAAACTAAGATCTATTCTTTACTCATTCATTTAATTTGTTCAGGGACTTATATATTATAGAGGCCAGGTCCTATGTCCCCAGAGAAGAAAATGACTTGCCTAAGGTCATGCACCTAGAAAATGGCATTGGAAAGCTTCAAACAGATAGCTGCTGTTCTGCCATACATTTTATGGCCTCTATGGGAAATAAGGTCACTATGGGTCGGTACCAACTCAATGGCACATAACAACAACAACAGCAACATGGGAAACCCTATACAGAGTTGTTGTGAGTCAGAACTGACTTGATGGCGCTTAACAACAACAAGAAATATTGTGACAAAAGGAACTCTGATAGTGTAGTTCGAATTATGATCATTAGTTGTTCGAATCTACCACGGGAGAAAGATGAAGCTTTCTGCTCCTGTAAGGCTTCACAGCCTCGGAAATCTTATGTAGAGTTGCCATGGGTTGGAACTGACTCAACAGCACATGACCACCGCAAGTATTGTGAAAAAGTGGCCAGAGAATCACAACCCTTGGACTCTCCTGAAGCCAGCTCATGGCATTGAATAGATCCCAGAATCACATCTCCTGAGAACTTTTGACCTGGAACATACTTACAAAACTCCAGAGAGGATGGGAATATCCCAATCCACTCCCTACAGACCCAAATTAGCAATTTTCTTCTTCTTTATAACCTCTCTGGAAATGCAAAATATGTAATATTAGTCTAAAATTAGGAGCCTAAGTCACATGAGAAAAACCCCACTACTTTAAGAGAAACTGTTTTCCTAGCTTCATCCTGAGCATTTGTTCTATATAAGAACACAGCAATTGTCTCTCAAATAATTGTTTTCTCCTAATACTTTGGGATTCAGGGTAGAATGCTTTTGTACTTTCACTGTACTGCCAATGCAGAAATTCAATTCCTTTACCTGAATTCGAATCCACAGGACTTTCAGGTTAAGTCTTGGAACACTTGAACAGGAAGAGCTTGTTGGATGGACCCAGGATGCCTTCTTAACTGAGAAACACTGACTAATAACAACAGTGAAAATGTTGCCTATGGATGGGTGAAGATGTGTCAAGAAGCTGTGTGAAGTGTTTTACTACCATTATTACATTCGATCCTCACACTAACCCTCACAGACGGTATTATCATCCCATCTTATGTGTGAGGGCAATTAAGGCCAAGCAGTTGTTTGCCAAAGTCATATGGCTACAAGACTAGTAAACTGGAGTTAGAATTCTAAACCAATTCAATCTAAGTCTAAAATCCCCATTGGGATATTGTTTCAATGATTTCTCAAGCACATACTGAGATCGTCACAATTACCCCTCCCAAAACTTTGCTCCATTCTTTTCTTTTGCTCCTCATCATAGCGACTCCATCCATCACATCATTTTCAAGTTTGTCACCCATTTCAAGATGCGCTTGTTAAGCTGCCAGTCACCCCAGTGAAGGTGTTAATGTTGATAAGAGTATGGGTTTCATAAGACACCTTTAAAGAAAGTTATCCTAGAAAATAGTTCAGGAGCCCTGGTGTGGTGCTGTTGGTAGGATAAGCACTGCAAGGACAGCAGTTCAAACCCATCAGCTACTCTTGGAAGTCCTATACAGGGTTGCTATGACTCAGAACCGACTTGATGACAAACAAAAACAACAGCAAGGTTTTTAGAACTTGCGGAATGTTAGCTAACTTCTTTGATTCACAGATTCCTCATGTGTCAAATGAACTGGCTCTAATTTTCTGGGATTCTATGACAAATACAGGACCTCTCTGGAAATGAAGACATAGAACAGGTAAGCTTTTTACCATGAAAGTAGAAATGAATTTGTCACTAACACAGAGGAACTTTTAAGGTTGAGGGTCTACCACACACTGGCTCCAAGGAACAGTCAGGGATGAAGAACCAGTGGGGACTGTCCACTGAAAGGATTGAGGGGGGGCAGGAACAAGCATGTGGTATGTGTGGACCCCCCCAGGGCAGAACTAGCCCACTGGTTGAAAATTGCCAAAAGACTTAGAAGGAAGAGAACTTACAGGCTCTTCAGGCAGTTGAACAGGGGTTAAGTAACCATTGGAGGCATTGCTGAGGGATTCCTATTTTTATGGGTATTGACTTCGGGTGATAACTTTCTGAAAGGGAAATTAGATCATGTCATTCTTCTGCTTGCCACCAACTGTTGAATCCCAGTTTCCTAGGAGTATAGCCCAAGATAGTTCTGTGCCATGGGCATCTGACACTGATTTTATTCCCTTCCCCTCTCCTCCTCTAAACTAAGGCAGCCCCAATGTACATCTTGCTGTTTCTGAACACTTGTAGTAGTTTATACTTTTCTGCCACATTCTCTGTGAATCCTTTTTCCCATCTCTGGATAGCTCATCACTTCTGTTGAGCTGTAATTATTTATGTGTCTGTCTTCATCAGCAGACTGAGTGGAACAAGACCTAGTGACATTCATCTTCACATTCTGGCAGTCGGGACTCAGGCATAATGAGTATAATGAATGAGGTGAGACATCACATCTTTTAACTTGGAGATTCTTTGTATTTTTTCCATTTCAATAAGCATTTCATTGAGGTCTTATGTACATGTCACATGATGAGGGGCAAGGGGTACACCAACAAGAATGTGACCATGGTGTAAAGAGAGCCAATAAGGAACCTGGGCCAACAACCAGGATGGGGTGGGGAAAGAAAACAGGAAATGTGTGGGAAAGAGGGAGCAGTGGAGTGGTCATGGTGAGAAGGAATCTCTCAGGATTTAGGATTGAGATGAATTTTCGTTAGGCACCCCTACCCCAACTCTCCAGTATCCAGGGGCCAGCGTCTCCCATTTCTAGCTCATCTTTTCAGTACCACACACTTGGTGGTTGTTGTTGTTGTTCAGTGTTGTCGAGTCGATTCTGACTCATAGTCACCCCGTGTAGGGTTTCTGAGGAGCAGCTGGTAAGCTTGAACTGCCGACCTTGCGGTTCAAACCAACCTTGCTGTCGAGTGCTTATCCTACAGCGCCACACCAGGACTGCCACACAGTTGGTAGTACATGTCAAGCAAGCTAGTGCCTACCCACAAAAAGGATTCACCTTCGGAAATCTCAAGAGGAGTTGTGGAAATTTCACTGCGATTTAGCAGTTGAGTACCCAGCCTTCCACAGAAGCCTCATTTTCCCCTTTTCCTAGTGGGGCTAATGTGGCTGCCCTGTGGTCTCTGCCTCCAAACCTCTGAAACTCTATGGAGCGTCACCAAAGACCCACCTCTCTGGAGTGCTTATCAAAGAGCCCATCTCCTAGCTCCTTGCCCAAATTTGGAAAAGAAGTGAGAAACTCGGTTCAGCTCAATTTTTGTTGGTTAACTAGAGAAAAAGGGTGTACAGACTCACCTTCCTCCATGTGTAGAAAAGGGAGTCAGTCAGGCCCTACTGAAGGGAGGCACCAGGGGCAGGGCCTTGATGGGAGCCTGGAAACTCTTTTTGACTCTTGCCCAAAGTCACTTTTCTTCCTATTTTTATGAACACAAATCCCTATGTGTACTTGTGTCCAAAGAAAGCGCTATGAATAACTGATGATCCATTTGTTGATTAACTTGTGAATCATCCTGGGGGAGTGGGGAGCAGGGGCTTTGGAGGCTGTATATAATGTGTCTTAAAATATTTAACAAATGATCATCCAAGCCACAGGGAAGCCACTGGGGAGATGGGAATGTTAATGTTGCCAGTATTTAAAAGCTATTTAATGCTAGCCACCGGTGCCAAGGAACTGAGAGCGGCTCCTTCCCTCCCTTCTTTGGCAACTACTCCCCCATAATGTGGAAAGGGCAGGCAGTGGGAGCTGAAAGATGTTTTGTTTGAGAAGTTTCATAAACAAGCCATCTCCTCTGAGGCAGAATCCATACCTAGTCTAAGATGTTTTTCAAGATCTCTCTGATGATAGACTCTCCATCCGGAACAGTAGTGCAAATCCTTGTCAACCATCTACATATCTCAGAATACCCTAATGGTTGGCAGCCAGTAAGAAAAGAAGAACCAGATGACTCATTTGCCACTTTCCTTCCAAATATTTGGTGTTAGTTAAACAAGTTTCAGTCTTGGTCCCCAAATGACTTGGCTGTATCTGTCATCCTGAAGATTTGAGCTCAAAAGTGCCTTCTCCTACAACATTAGAGGTGCTAAGTTTTCAGGGCTGGGATCAGGACCCATTTCTATCACGAGACTTGAAGATCTGCTTCTTTGTAGGTAAAGGATGATAAGACCTTTTCTAATATTTTGGCTTGAATATCTCAGATGTAAAGTTACATTCTCCTGAGTATAAATACCATAAAGAAATGATAGATGAAGGGATTTGGAGTCCTGGTGTGACATTGTGGGTTAATGCACTGGACTGCAAAGTCAGTTTGAACCACAAAGTCGGCAGTTCAAGCTCACCAGCTGTTCCTTGGAAACCCTATGCAGGGGTGCTGTGGGTCAGAACCAACTCTACGGCACTTAACAAGAAGTAACCAGAAATAATGTAGGGCAGTGGAAATAGTCTTCTTCTAGAGAACACCCTGAGATAGTTTAGTTACAAGGCAAAGATGAACTCATGAGTAGTCAATGCTGGAAAACTGGCTACTCAATTTATTAATCAATCTGTTAATTATGTGGTTGAATGTATAATCTCTTTACCGGGGTGGCATGTGTTACATACATGATATGGAAAATTACCTTTTGAGTTCAGAAAGGTGAGAGCTTTCTGGGTTAGGTGGTCCTAAGGAGAACTATTGTGTGGAGTTCTGAGGTAGCGCTGTGGTTAACATGCTGGACTGCAAGGTCGGTTTTGAACCACAAGGTTGGCGGTTCAAGCTCACTAGCCGCTCCTCAGAAACCCTATACAGGGTTGTTATGAGTCGGAACCGAATGGCACTAAACAGCAACAAGGAGAACTATGGGAAAAACAATGGCAGGATTACTCCGTATAAACAGGAACCAGAAAGTGACTATTTTTCTCTCATTAAGATTTTGTTGTTGCTCCTGCTTTTTCACTTTCCTGGTATGTCTCCCTTTATACTCTCTACCTCTCCCAAATAAGGAGCTCTGGTAGCATAGTGGTTACGAATTGGGCTGAGAACCGCAAGGCCAGCAGTTCAAAACTACCAGCTGTTCCGCGGTAGAAAGATGAGGCTTTCTGCTCCCGTAAAGATTTATGGCCTCAGAAACCCTGTACAGGGTCATTATGAGTTGGAACTGATTCCACAGCACATAACCACCACCAACCACCACCACCTCTCCCAAATGCAACACATCCTTTGGGATCTACTTCAAATCCTATCTACTCTGTGAGTTCTTTTTTTTTTTAAGACTGCATTTAATTTTTTATTTTAACATCACTAAACATACTAAAGTGTAATATTAAAAAATGAATGAGAGCTTAAGAAAAATCCTGCCTCATTACTAGTGGTGTTGACTTGTGAAGCTACTGGTATTTTACCCATAATAAATGTGGGTCTGAATCTTCTATTTGTTAGTGTAGTGGTTATGAATCGTGCGAACCTCAAGGTTGGCAGTTCGAAACTACCAGCTGTTCCGCGGGAGCAAGATGAGGCTTTCTGCTCCCGTAAAGATTTGCAGCGTTGGAAACTCTGTGCAGGGTCACTATGAGTTGGAACTGACTCCACGGTACTTAACAACAACACATATAACAAAACATTGGCTTGTTAACCACTTAAAAAAAAACATAAGTGCACAATTCAGTACAATTAATTACATTCTCCAAGTGGTATCACTATCAATAAATACCTACAAGGTAAAGTCATCACTGCTATGGATGGATTTGTATCTTCCGTTCCCTTCTAAAACATGTGATGGAATAGTTGTTTCTGCATATGTAATCTTGTGTGTAAGGAGGGATTTCTTGGTTATGCTAATGATCCATACCAATGTAGGGGCCTGTCTTTAATTGAGTTACTTCTTGATTATAGCAGGAGCGTACTCACACAGACATACTGGGGAAGACAGATCACCTGTATGGATCACTAAGTACAAAGGATCAACTGGCACTACTAATAACCCACAGGGAAGGAAGCCACATGGGAAAATATATTTCTGTTCTTTAAGCCCCCCTACCCCCACTTGTGGTATCTGTGTTTCAGCAGCAACTAAAACAACCCCGAACAATAGCTTCCTATTCCCCTCCGCCCAGTCCCTGGTAACCATTACTAAGCAGCTTCATTCTTGACTATTCCCATCTTCATTAATCTTTATTCCCTTTGAAGTTTTATCCTACTTAAGAGCAGAGCATTTACTTGGCACATAGTTACTATTGTGTATTGTAATCTGCATTAAGCAGATTAATCTTTTCTCCTCAATCCAATTGTAAATTCCTTTTGGCAAGTGCCAAATTCTGAAAGACTTCAGTGTCACCCACAGATTCCAGCTTTGTGCAGCGTTCAGTTAGCACTTGCCATTGGACATTTGGGGCTGTGTTTGCGCCCCATTAATAGGAAGCATGTTGCTGAGTGACAGCCTGGTTGGGATTGTGGTAGTCTGAATTCTTAGTAAGGATGGGGATATGACCCAAATTAGCACATACAGATTATAAAACACACATGCTCTGAAAAGTTTTTGGTCCTGAAGTTCCCCTTTCCTTCTTAGCTCTAAGGCAGATGTTAAAAACAAAACAAAAAAAAACCCAAACCAACAACAACACAAAAACAACCCAAAAAGTGTTACCAGGCGTAGACTCTGACTCATGGTAACCTTGTGTGTAGGGTTCAGAAAAGTTGTAAATTGAGTAAAGAGTTAATTTACTAAGACTGAAAACTTTACTAGCAGTACCTTTTTTTTTTTTTTTTTTAAGTGTAAGAAGAAAGAGAGGAAGAAAGGGGGGAGAGAGAAAGAAGGAAGCAAAGAAGGGGGAAAGGAAAGAAAGGAAAAAGATAGAGAAGAAAACAATACAACAAAAAACCCCAAGAGGGTGGATGGGAAACACCAGACTCAGACTGCAAATATTAGCAACACTCTCATAATATGGTAATTTTAATATTAAAAGTAAATTGTAAATGCATCTTTATAAACAATATGCTTAAAATAGATCTATTATTCTAAAACCTTTTCTTTTTAAAATGCTTTTTCACAGTAAATTTCTTAGGTGTCAGATTTTCCCTCACAACAATAGTGCAATTAGGAGAAGGAAACTTTGTCAGTGATTCAGGACTTCTTTGCTAATACAAGTCCTTGTAGATTTCTTGTAGGAGTGGGTGTAGGCTCATGTCCGTCTCTGTTTTCTTTATGACTTGTAATAGCTGCACATGTTCTGTTACAATCTGTCTGAGGTCTGTCATTTTCTGGAGCAGCTTGGCAAACAGCTGAGAGGACTCGGGGTGGTTCAGCTTGAGCTGGAGCTCCAAGGCTTGCAGCAAGTTGTCCTGTATGTCCTCGATGGGCTTCACATTCAGCAAACCTGGGCGGTCTGGAGAGCAGAAGCGAAAACCACAACAGGAGTCAATACATTCTCCAGGCTGCACATCTGATGCAAATTCAACTCAAGAGCACAGTGCCAAGCTACCCACCCGCCTATTTGTTTTGCTTCGTTTTTAAAACAGGGTGGGGAGGGAAGAGAGGGAAGCAGATAGTGGGTAAGATTTGCATACGGAAAGCATGGAATTAAAGCCAGTAACCTCCCTCACGATTTCCAGAGACTTTCTTCTCTTGCTCAGTCAACATAGCATGGTATCCAGACAACCTTGTCCTCAAACAGAGGTCTCTTCTGCCAACACGTTTCTAAAACCCAGATTCTGACTCCCGGAGACCTCGTCTGAGCATATGTCAGAGTGGAATCACTCAAGATGCTTTATCAAGTTCTGCTCCTTCCAGATGAATTTCTCTTTTTATAACCTCTTCCTACTTTCTCATCGTCCCTGAGTGCTTAACAGGGAGGGCTGTTGTGGTTAGCAGTTGTAAATGGTTAACCTACTCGGCTGCTAATCAAAATGTTGAAAGTTCAAGTCCACCCAGAGGCTCTTTGGAAGAAAGTCCTGGTGATTTACTTCTGACATACCAGCCACTGAAAACGCGACAGAGCACAAGTCAGGACTCATCAGAGGACTGAAGGTTTACCTTGATCACCTCTGAGTTTCCAGTGAAAACACAGGCAGCGGTAATTAATGAATTAATGATCTGAGTTAATGAATGAGAAGACAGTTTCTCAGGCTTGGATTCAAAGGGCCAGTTCTCCTGGTTGGTGAGCATGCAGCTTAAGGCAGGGTCACTCACTACCCGGTGAAGTGCTCTATTCTCCATGTTTGTTTTTCTATATCTAAGAAACCCTAGTAACGTCCTGGTGTGGCGCTGTAGGAGAAGCATGGACTGGTAACCAAAAGGAAACCCTACACAGGGTGGCTGCGTCACAGCACTTCACCAGCACCACCACAACCTTTCTCCACAGAGGTGGGGCTCTGCAGAGCAGCGCTGCAGTTGAGTGGTGGTGGCACTTTCAAAATGTCAAACATTTTCCTCAATTAAGCTGCTGCTTTTACTTTTTAAAAAAAATTATACAAGTTCGTTTGCCTTTGATTTAATTTTTTCCTAATATATCCTTACTGACTAGAATACACCAGGTGGCTTCAAAAGGTTCATGGAAAAAAGAAACGATGATGGAGTTTTTTCCACGAAATTTCTGTAGCCTCTCGCGTGCACACACACGCACACACACAGAGCTCTGGTAGCATAGTGGTTACGAATCGGGCTGCAAACCTCAAGGTCAGCAGTTTGAAGCTACCAGCTGTTCCGTGGGAGAAAGATGAGGCTTTCTGCTCCGTAAAGATTTACGGCCTCGGAAACCCTGTACAGGGTCACTATGAGTTGGAACCGACTCCACGGCACATAACAACAACAACAACAAAAATATATATATAGAGGGAGAGAGAGAGAAAGAGAGAGAGAGAGAGAGGAGTCCTGGTTCAAGCTCATCAGCTGCTCCTTAGAAATCCTATACAGGGTCACTATGGGTTGGAACTGACTTGACGGCACTTAACAACAACAAATATATATATATATAGAGAGAGAGAGTCCTGGTGTGACATTATAGATTAATGCACTGGACTGAAAAATCGGTTTGAATCATGAGGTCAGCAGTTCAGGCTTACTGCTGCTCCTTGGAAACTCTATATAGGATCGCTATGGGTCAGAACCAACTCAACGGCATTTAGCAACAGATCTATATATCTGTATATATCTATATATCTATATATATATATTTGTTGTTATGTGCTGTGGAGTTGGTTCCGACTCATAGTGACCCTGTACAGGGTTTCCAAGGCTGTAAATCTTTACGGGAGCAGAAAGCCTCATCTTTCTCCCGCAGAACAGCTGGTAGTTTCGAACTGCTGACCATAAGATTAGCAACACACACATACACACACATATAAACGATATAGATTTGTTTTTGGAGCCATTGACGACGATCTTAGATTCTGAGAAAGAAACAAATGACTGAGTTCTAGCCTAGAGAATAATTCCCTTGTAAGAGTGTGTTTCCTCACAGTTGCTATACAGTATCATGGAAACCACTCACCCTTTGAGGGAAACTAGATCTTGGATTGGCACCTTTGGTGTAATTATTGCTGATCCTCCACCTTAAGAAAAGCTCAAGTATTCCATGGCCAGCAGCTGTGTAAACATTTATGCATGGTAAGTGGCAACAACCTGGGTAAAGGCAGGTGTTGAATGTGGCACCTCCTTGGTTCCTTACCAACAAGGCCTTTTCTCCTTCCCCTTCCTGTGAAGCTAACTGGCAGAGTCCAACCTTCTGCTGAAGAGATCACATTCATCTATAAGCTTTCATTTATTATAACAGCTCAAAAACCCTACAATGCAACTGCTCAGGCTTGCTGGAAACCCTTGGCTTCAGTGCTGTGTGATGGAACTGGCCCCTTGAGGAGTGCAGCAGGGTCTGGTTTGGATTTGCAACCCCTCCTTTGGCAAGTTGTACTTTATGATGTGACAGATGAAGTTTGGCTGAAGGGCTGAAATCTGTGGCCACTGATTAAGTCTATTTTCTCTAATGACAAGTTGGACCATTTACAGATCTGTCCTGTTGTCCCCCCAACTGAGCCCCAGTCCAGATAGAATGGCATAAGGAAGCAGTGCAGGAGAGGGGAAAACTAGCACATTCTACTTGTGGGTCTCCCAGAGCCAGCTCAAATTGACTAAGCTCAGCAGGCCTCAATTTTCTCCTCGGTAAACCAAAGCTATTGGACTAGATAATACTGCCTCAAAAGTTTTAAGGTCTATTATTGTCTTCTGCAATTTCCTCAGATAATTAAATTGGGGGAAATCATCGCAAAATCTATTTGGAAAATTCTATTCACAGGCTCACAAATTAAACTTAAGATAGGATATCTAGCTTACTATTTAAAAAGAGAGAGAGAGAGAGAGAGAAAGAAAGAAAGAAAGAAAAGAAGAAAGCTTCTTTTGATCTTAAGAATCCCTGGGTGGTTCAAACTGTTAGTGCACTTGGCTGGTAACCCAAAGACTGAAGATTTGGAGTTCACTCTCAGATACCTCAGAAGAAAGGTCTGGAAATGTACTTCCTCGCAAAGCAGACATTGAAAACCCCATGGAGCATAGAGAACTCTACTCTGACACATGAGGTTGTCACCAGTTGGGGTTGGTTCCATGACGACTGGGTTTTGTTAGAGTCAGGGGCAAAAGAAGCTTGTCAGACTTGCTTGCTACCTTCCACTTAGCTACAAGATCCTCCCTGCTTCCCTCTTCCACCTTCCTCTCTCTTCACTGACACGCAAAGCCTCCCTAAGCTGAGCCTGCTCCCATACACAGGCCACTGTCATTGTTGAATGTCGTCGAATCACTTCCAACTCATAGTGACCAACAGGTTTTCCAGGACCAGCTGGTGGGTTTGAACAGCCAGTCTTTTGGTTAGCAGTCCAGAGCTTAGCCTAACGCACCACATATGTCACAGCAATCTGCGTTTCCACACAGCCTGCCCTGCTCACATCTCCCGCTCTACCCTGCTAAGCCCTAGCCTCAGAAGGCCCAGCAGAGGTCCTCTCCTTCCCCGCTGTTCTCAGCTGTCTAGAAGGCCATTTTGGGAAAGGGTGTTGATTCACATACTCCATGACATACCACTCGAGGAACCTGGAGTCAATTACTGCTTCCTTACTCCCTAGGCTGCAGAATTGGGAAAGAAACCTTTCCGGTCCCCAGTCACAAAGTCCTGGAACTGATTAGAGAGCACTGCTGCTGCTGATAACTCTATAAAGCTTCCATCTCATGTAGATCTGGCCCAGTTCATGGAGAGCCTCTCTGGCCTCTTGGGATCTGCCCACCTGGGCCAGGCATGTCCCTCACACAGATTTTTCTCAGAAGGTATTACAGAGAGGGAATAGGGCAGGCAGGAAACTCAAGCAGGGTAGCTGTGGTTGCGGGTTTTCCTAGTCTTCCCCTACTGGCTCTGATGGCGACTAATCTAAAAGGACTTACACTTGCTCATAAAGTCTGCAGGCAGGGCAGAGATACTAAGGGGGCTCTGTACTCTGCAAAGTTAAGTTCCACCTAAACTTCCTGTCTTATTTCCTGGATTTCATTTCCTCCAGAGTTCATAAAAACTAGTTGCTGTCGAGTCAACCTTGACTTATGGAGACTCGTGTGTCAAGAGTAACAGTATGCTCCACAGGATATCCAGTGGCTGATTTTTTTGAAAGGAGATCACCAGGACTTTCTTCTGAGGTGCTCTGGAGAAACTCCAACCACCAAGCTTTAGAGTTAGCGACTGCACAGTTTACATCACCCAGGGGCTTCTTTGAAGTTCACAGAGGTGCTATGAATATGTAAAGCAAAGCCCTATCACTCTTCCACATAGTTTCTGCGGGACTTTGGACAAGCCATATAATCTCTCTGGGTTCTAGCTAATTTTTAAGACAGCGGTGGTTATTTCTTTCAGAAGGTTGTGGTAAGAATGTATTGTTGTTGTTGTTAAGTACTGTGAAGTTGGTTCCGACTCACAGTGACTCTGCACAGGGTTTCCGAGGCTGTAAATCTTTACGGGAGCAGTAAGCCTCATCTTTCTCCCATGGAACAGCTGGTAGTTTCAAACTGCTGACCTTGAGGTTAGCAGCCCAGTTCATAACCACTATGCTACCAGCGTTCCTTGAGAATGAAATAGTTTTTTTCAAATAAAGGCAATCTCTATAAGGCTGGGGTCACTAGTATAGGTCTAGTGGGGTGGCATGTAAACAGTTGGGGGATGAAAGGTCGTTGGGCTGTTTTTGACAAGAGCAGAAATTCAGGGATGCAAGAAAATCATTCTGAATGCAAACATATGTTTGGGGGTTCCAGCAAATTCTCATTATTGTAATTGAATGCATGCACCTATGCAAGATAGTTTAAGAACATGAACAAAACAGTATAGTGAGGGTGCCCGAATTCACAGCTCTAATGATCAGAACATGGTAGGCATTTGACAAAACTGTGAATTCAATCAAGTTTACCTTCGGTTGTTGGTGTTGAGTGCTATCCACTCAGTTCTGACTCACAGCAATCCTGTACAGAGTTTCTGAGGCTGTTAATCACTATAGGAGCAGAAAGCTTCCTATTTCTCCCATGGAGCATCTGTGGGCTCAAACTATCCATCGTATAAACCATACGTCAATAGGATAAGTCCAAAGCTTATCCTACTGACCTATGCTACATCCTGTAGCAATTCCCTCCCAGCATCTAGACTTTAGGGAAAATTAATGGGAAAAAGTTTCACATGTGGTTTTCTTTTCATACTCAGATTTGAATTGAACTTGATTTAATGCTGTGATGCTCAACTTTTGCTCCACACTGAGGTCATCTGGGAGATTGAAGACCAGCAAACTAAAGCCTGGGTCCCACCCTTAGATATATTTGGCCCGCACCATGGCCTCGGCTTCCAGTGATTCAAGTGTACAGCCAGGGGGAACACTACTGGCTGCATGAGAAGTCACTGGAATCTCAACTTGGCAACTTACTTGCTGGGTAACTGTGGGCAAGTCACTTAACCTCTCTGTGCCTTGGTTTTCTCATGTCAAAAATGGAGATATAATGGTAATATATCTAGGTGCTAAAAACGTTTGCCTGCAATCTCAGTGTTGTTATGAGGATTAATTTAGTTACTCTATGGGAAGTGCTTAAGGTATTGTCTGACACACTGGCGTGGCACTGTAGGTTAAGCACTGCTTTGCTAAGCACAAGGTCTGCAGTTCAAACCCAGCCACTCGTTGGAAACACTATACAGCAACATCACTATGAGTCAGAACTGACTTGATGGCACTTAGTGACAAGCTAGTTATTATCCTTTTTATTAGTGTTTCCTTAAGCTTTCCTCTTTCTTTTTCACTATTTCTCTCATTTTCCTGGGTCCTTCCTACAGTTTCCCATTCTTCATTCCTTAACTGTTCCCTTCTTCTCTGCCTTTCACATTGAGTGAGCAAGTACACTGCAACTTCTCTCAGCTCAAACTTTTCAGCCATCACCTCCAAAAAGCTACAAAAATGGAACACCAAATTATGAGGGACGAGGTGGCTAAGACTTTTACCTTTTCAGCATTCACTGTCACCTGACATTGCTGCACAAGACCTTTTTAAAATGTTGAAGAGAAAAGATGTTAGTTTGAGGACTAAGGTGCGCCTGACCCAAGCCATGGTATTTTCAATAACCTCATATGCACGTGAAAGCTGGACAGTGAATAAGCAGACCATAGAAGAATTGATGCCTTTGAGTTACGGTGTTGGAGTAGAATATTGAAAGTGCCATGGGCTGCCAAAAGAACAAACAGATCTGTGTTGG
>NW_006408704.1:2611920-2621628 GCF_000296735.1 Chrysochloris asiatica
CGCTATGGGTCGGACCCGACTCGATGGCACTTAACAACACAACAACAGCCATGCCTTTCTAGGACTTACTTTCTAGGACTTGCTGAGTGAACTCAAATTCACCGACCTCTTGGTTAGTGTTGTTGTTGTGAAGTGCTATTGAATCAATTCTGACTCACAGTGACCCTGCATAGGTTTTCTGAAGAGTGGCTGGTGGGTTTGAACCACTGACCTTGTGGACAGCAATCCAGTGCTTATCCTACAGCGCCTCATCAGGACTCTGAGATAGACCACTCTTGTCAAGTGTTTAACCATTTGTGCTAGTTAAAGACCTCTGATGGGTTGGGCCAGAAATCTGTTTATTGTATCAAAGCCTACTGTTTACCCGTTTCTGGAAAATTCAGGATAGAAACAAAAAAAAAACCACTGAGAAATGATCTCTCTTACTCTAATAAACCACAATTTTGGGATACTGTTCTTCCCATTTATAGACCTTACATGGATCCAGTCTTTGTATTGAGAATACCTGTTGAGCAGCTATCTTTACCTCACCTATTCTCAGTCAGCCTCTCTGAATAAAGAACATCAAATTTCTGTGGACTAGACAGACATGGTGTCCAGCTTATTCATTCTTATTTATTGTTTGCATATAGATTTCATTTGAAAAAGCAAACCTTGACCAAGTAAGGATCAAGGTTACTGGAACTTGTTGTTAAGTGTTGTCGAGTCGGTTCCAAGTCATAGCAATCCTGTATAGGGTTGATGGAGCAGCTGATGGGTTTGAACTGTGGACCTTGTGATTCACAAGTCTAGTGCTGATCCTACAGCAGCAACCAGGAGTCTGACACTGAAACTAGTCAATGGTAAATCTTTGTCTTTTTTAAAAAGAAGTTTAAATTTATTCACAGGTTTTTCTTTGCCATTATAGATGTAAAAAGATACAAAACTCCATCTCTGGTTCTATATGGCTGGCTGATATCCGCACGTATCTTTCACTGTTAGGCAGATCAAGTGAGATCTGCATATTTGCTATTATGAAGACAGCCTACATACAGTAAGGTGTAAAGGCATCTCTTGGCACTGGAGGATAAACACTGGACTGCAAACCATAAGGTTGGCGGTTCAAGCTCACCAGCTGCTCATTGGAAACCCTGTACAGGGTCGCTATGAGTCTAAATCAAGTTGACGAAATGCAACAACAACACATTGAAATGTTACCATTTTTAGTTTTCAAATCGCAAGCTGAAGCCTACAGTACCTACTAATCAAGAATTGATTAAATTAAATCAAGCTATTCTCAGAGCTATTTCTTAACCAATTAGTGAAAAATTAAAAGGCCTAATGATTTTTAAATAATCTAATTCATGAGAAATCTAGTTAGCGGCAGTAATAACATTTTTTTCTAAATGGAACCACACTGTTGTTTCATGTGACCATGTGGCCACGAAAAAGCATTGCTCAGATAATGAAAAACGCCCGGAATTATCATGACTGTTCCTTTCTGCTAAGCTTTTGGTTAGCAGCCAAGTGTTTTATTAGGCTTTACTAGTTCGGGTTCTTGATTGGCTTATCTCGAATGCCTCCTTCACTATCTGCTATCTATGGTGGAAACAGAAACTGCTACAGATGAATGGAAAGTAACTTGATCATGATGGCTCATAGACTTGTCCATAGTCTTCTATTCAGCAATTCTTCATCTAGTCATTTAGAATGAGAAACTAATCTGACATATGGACAAAGATTTCTAGATCAGAAAACTCACTATAGCAAAATGTACAACATATTTTCAATAATTTACTATATCCTTCTACATAGCCAGTTATAATTTTTTTTTATTTTTAGAATGATATTGTTGTCGTTAAGTGCCATCAAGTCAGTTCCAACTCACAGTGACCATGTATAGGGTTTCTCAGGGGCAGCTGGAGGGTTTGAACTGCTGACCTTGTGGTTCAAACTGACCTTGGGTTTGTTTATCTTACATCAGTACTCCAATTTAACAGTGTTGTTGTTAAATGCCATCAAGTCCATTCTGACTTATAATGGCCCTGTGTCATGTTTCTAAGGAGCAGCTGGTGGATTTCAACTGCCAACCTTGTGGTTCACAGTCCAGTGTTGATCCAACAGCACCACATCAGGAGTCCAAATTTAACATAGTGGTCCCTTTATAAAATGAAATATTTTACAGTCATCAAAAATAGTGTCTCAAAGGATATATATGTATATATATTTGTTGTTAAGTGCCGTCAAGTCGATTCCAACCCTTAGCGACCCTGTATAGGGTTTCCGAGAAGCAGCTGGTGAACTTGAACTGCCGATCTTGCAGTTCAAACGGCTTTGCAGTCTGGCACATTAACCCACAGCACCACACGATACATACATACATACACACACACACACACACACACACACACACACACACACGCTAATTTGTACTTTTTGGTAGAAGACACAGGCTTCCATTTATCCTATTTTAATCTAAGAACTGAGATCTTTTTACTTAAACATTTCTCTACTCTTTGAGCTATTTAAATGACCAAGTATTACTTTTATAAAGAACTCATTAATGAAAAATATTAAAGTATGCAGCAATATAGAAAAATAATTAAGTGAAAGAAAAAATAATATTGTTTATATAGTAGATTTATGAGACACATTAGTGGGAAATATACAAGGAAGCTTCAAAAATTCATGAAAAATTCCATTACCTTTTAATTCCATTTTTACATGAACTTTTCAAAGTCCTGTTTTTTTCTACTTTATATTAAAAGTAAACTATGCCTTAAAATAAGAAGCTCTGGTAGCGTAGTGGTAATGAATCGGGCTGTGAACAGCAAGGTCGGCAGTTTGAAACTACCAGCTGTTCTGTGGGAGAAAAATGAGGCTTTCTGCTCCTGTAAAGATTTACAGCCTTAGAAACCCTGTACAGGGTCACTATGAGTTGGAACTGACTCCACGGCACATAACCACAACCATGCCTTAAAATGGAGTCCTAGTGTGGCGCTGTGGGTTAATGTGCCAGACTGTAAAGCCGTTTGAACTGCAAAGTCGGTGGTTTGAGCTCACCAGCTGCAACTTGGAAACCCTATACAGGCTCACTGTGGGTTGGACCCAACTTGACGGCACTTAACAACAACAACGATGCCTTAAAATATTAGCTAGTAAAAATACATTAATATTTTCTAATTTTGCTTTTTAAACTTTAGTAGTTTCCCTCCAATAAACCTTACATAAAAAGGACTCTCATTCTTCTTTGTTGAAATAATCAAATATCTCAGAAGGTCAAGGGTCAGTTTGCGTTTTAATTGCCATTTTTAGAAAATTCCAAAAGGGGAACTGAACTTGTGTGAAATAGATTTGGTGAAGACATTAAAACATATTTGGACACTAGGGTTAGATGCATGGAACACCAAGAAGTCATTTTTAAATGAGTTAAGACATGTGGCTCCACAGCTAAACTGCCACCTCTTCCTCCACGTGTACTTTGTACAGTGTGGCGATTAGGAGCAAAGACATCAGCTCCACAGTGGCTGGGCTCATGATCCATCTTTTCTCAGCCAGAGGGCCTGAGACTTTCAGGGCTTTGGTTTCCTCACAGACAAAACGGGACTTAACTCACGGGGCTATTGTAAGGCTTAAGTAAGTACAAAATGGTTAGAATACCACCTGGCACATAGGAAGTGCTTAATAAATGCTTTCTATTGGGCTTTGTCTCTCATACTTCAGACATGTTGTCAGGAGGGACCAGTT
This sequence comes from Chrysochloris asiatica, assembly GCF_000296735.1. Lineage (NCBI taxonomy): Eukaryota > Metazoa > Chordata > Mammalia > Afrosoricida > Chrysochloridae > Chrysochloris > Chrysochloris asiatica. Next base: position 2,615,647 of record NW_006408704.1, read on the forward strand.
TCTGGAGAAGGATGTCATGTTTGGTAAGGTGGAGGGTCAGAGAAAAAGAGTGAGACCCCAATGAGATGGATTGGCCAAGTGGCAGCACTGATGGACTCAAGCATGGCAACAATAGTGAGGTTGGCCCAGGACCGGGCAGTGTTTTGTTCAGTTGTGCATAAGGTTGCTATGAGTCAGTTCCGACTGACTCGATGACACCTAACAACAACAACAATTTAGTGTGGGCTGTTTTATTTCCAGGTCTTTCAGACCAGATATGGGACTTGAGTTTTTGCCCTTGGTAAAGTCCTTGCCTTTCTTGTCTCCTTGTACCTGGGATTGGGGCCACTCAACTCAAGACCAGCCACATGGTTTGCTCTGCTCTGTCAGGACAAGGAGTGCAGTTTGGAGTTGCTCTCTCAAGCTCAGTGATGTCCATAAATGTCTGCTTCTTCTGTCTCAGACAGGGTGAAACAGGTAACTGCTAAAGGAATGGCTGGAAGGTCAAGTACACCCAAGTGGTGTCTTGAAAAAAAGGCCTTGTGATCTACTTCTTTAAAAGTACCCATTGAAAGCCCTAGGGAGCACAGTTCTACTCTGCCATACATGGGGTCATCATGAGACTTAGTTAACTCAATGGCAACTGGTGGCTTATGTTCCAGATGGGCTCTGAGTAGGATTAGATGTTGGGGGCAGGAGGAGAGAAGGTAGAGGGAGAAGTTGTTGTTGTTAAGTGCCATCAAGTTGGTTCCCACTCTCAGTGACCCCGTATAGGGTTTCTGAGGGTGTGAATCTTTGTGGGAGCAGAAAGCCTCATCATTCTCTTGCGGAGAGGAAGAAGAGTAGAATGGAAATATGATTGCTCCCCTCACACTAAGCCTGGCACACTTGTACCCTAGCTCATCAGGTGGCTAGCTACTCTGGGGTTTCTGGGTAAGCCTCTAGAAATGCCATAAGCAAACCAAAGGTAGTAAACACAATAAAAAGTTGCCCAGGGTTAGTTCTCTGCAGACCCTTTCCATTTTTCCAATGTCTTTGAGAAGTTTTGAGAAGACTTGTCATCTCAAAACACAGGTAAGCGATCTCTAAGTATGGAATATACTGTCCGGATACATTCTGCCATGATTCTGGGAGTGTGGAATACCCCATATGAGCCCTGGTGGCTCAGTGGTTAAAGCATTCCACTGCTAACTAAGAGGCTAGTGGTTCAAACCCACAGCTGCTTCGGGCAAGAACGATGTGGCAGTCTGCTTCCTTAAAGACTTGTTAAGTGCCAGGTAGTCAGTACCCATCTCACTGTAAATCTTCGTGGGAGCAGAAAACATCACTCCCCTGGAGTGGCTGGGGGGCTTACACCACCAACCTTGTGGTTTGCAGTCCAGTGCTTATCCTCCAGAGTCATCACACTCCCACAGAAGATTCCAGCCTAGGAAACTTCTACTCTGTCCTATCAGGTCACTAAGAATCAGGGCCGACTGCAAGTAGTAGGTTTGGGTTTGGGACATCCCTACCCCTCCATTTCCTAATTCATTCAGTGGTAACAGGGCATCAGACACTCCCCCACTCACCTGCCCCTCTCCCCTCCTCCAGTACTTCTTTCCCTTAGGGTTTTGTTCTCAATCACAACTAATCCCTTTAAAATGATAGCTGATAAAAGGATTAACTGATATCTCCCCAGGGGTATTTATATTGTAATAAGGGATTCTAAGAGTGACTATTGGTGGAATTTCAAGTAACTTGACTGGCAGCCTTGAGTGGAACTACTTCAAATTCTATCATACAAGGGAAAGGGGGAAATTAGTATTTATGGTGTACTTAGCTTGTTCCAGGCATTGTGCCAGATGCTTCACATAGTGTTATTTCATTTACTTAGGGCACAGATAAGAAAATTAGGGCTCAGGGGGCTGAAAAATTGCCTGAAATCACACAGCCAGTAAACAGTGGAGTGGGATTGTTAACTCCTGTGTGTGTGATTCCAAAGCTTTTCACTGTCCCATCATGCATCGTGCCTCTGCTGGTTGGCTTCCTCATGACGCTGGTAAGATGCGCTGAGGAAGAGGTCCTTGATGGCTCCTCTATGACTAGACTTATCTGGTCTCTCAGTAGTGAGGTTTCAGTCTTCCCTATTTGAAGATGATCTATTTGAATGTCATGGTGAATTGTGAGGGTCTGGAAGGCTGCCTGGGGTCATCCAGAGTTTAAACACAATGTGAAAACCTAAAATGATAAAGTACTCCAAAAAGCGGCCCTCTCCAGGAACGTCATCCGTGTGGTGACAGGAATGACTCAGCAATTTGGCTACCAAGCCCCTGACTGTTTGAGGTCAACTACAATTGTTTGCTCACTTACTAGGAGGATCCCAGCCACCAAGTCCAGGCTGGGAAGGGAGTTTTATTTCTGATGTGGTCATAGTTAAAGGTGCATCTAGATTTCTACTAACAACAAATGCCTGTGTACTTTTGTAAAATCTCCTTGGATGATTCTAGAAAGTTTCATCTTCCTTCTGCTCCCCCATCACCCCAGACCTCTGGTTTCTAAAATATAAGCACCAGATAAGAACTCATTATATATAACCCAGTCCTGTCTAAACCCAGTTCAAGAGGTTACGAAAGGAGCACAGCAGTGGGACATTTCTAGATAACTTGAGTCATTCTCAAAGCCTGTAATGGGTAGGGTTTCCCCATATGCTGTAGTGGTATGGTAAAAAGGGGTCTTTCTAAGATAAAAGGGGTACACACTAGATAGGCACAGTGGTGGTGTTGAGGCAATTCGGACTCAAAGTGGTCATACATAGGGCCCATTGCCACCGAATTCATTCAACCCACAGCCGCTAGCCCCTGGGGTTTCCTAGGCTATCAGTGTTTACAGGAGCAGAAAGCCTGGTCTTTTTAGGGAGACTTGCGGTTAGAACTCCAAAGCATAATCCACTGTGCCACCAGGGTTCCTTGACCCCACATGTTGCTGTTGTTGTTGTGTGCAACCAAGTCAGTCCCAGCTCATAGCGACCCTGTACAGGTCCAAGGCTGGTGAATTTGAACCACTGACCTTGCAGTTAATAGTCCAGTGCTTCTCCTACAGCATCGCACCAGGATTCCAGATCCCACGTGCAATGGCCATTAAATCATGATTTTTCGTTAAATGAATCAGATTCAACAGCAGTGGCCTGGGGTATTTTGATATTCCTGACACAGTCACAGGCGGGGACATGAATCTTGGTGTAACACTGGTCATCTGTATCAAGGTTTAGTCATATGAGAAATCAAATGCCCTTGTTTATTCTTAGTATCACAAGAAGAGTCAGAAAAACTACTCTGCCAACTTAACCATCTGCCTGAGTCTTGTCCAAGGAAACTCTGCGGATAAGGTACCAGTAACCATGGGTTCAGCCCAATTCATGACAACCCCATATGTATCAGAGGAGAACTGTGCTCCATAGGGTTTTAATGGCTATTTTGGAGGAAGTAGACTGCCTGTACTTTCTTCTGAGGTGCCTCTGGGCAGGCCTTAGACCTCTGAACTTTCAGTTCGTAGCCTACTACGTTAACTGTTTCACCACTCAGGAACTCCAATAGATATTTTTTAAACCAATGAGTGAGCGAAGCCTGGTATCACTGTGGATTAGGTGCTGGGCTGCTAATCACGTGGTCTGTGGTTCAAGCCCACCAGCTGCTCTGCAGGGGAAAGATGAAGCTGTTTGCTCCCATAGAGATTTACAGTTTCAGAAATCCAAAAGAACATTTCTGCTTTCTTAAGGGGGCACTATGAGTCTGAACCAACTTGATGGTACTACTGGATTTTTGACTGAGGAACATTCACTATATCTTTTGCTCCAGGGAAGGACAATAATATCCACTCTAACTTGTAGGAATACTTAATTCTGCAATAAAATAGAAAGATTACATATGAGTAGGAAATACTCTTTAAGAATCTGAAGGTCACTTGAGGGAGGAAAGAGATGGAAGGCTCACTGGTCCAGCGACCCCGCTCTGCCCATGAACGTTAGTGCTCTGCTGCACTGAGGTAGGTATGCCCTACCACCACAAGACAAGTGCTTCTTGTTTGTTTCCCAGTAACAGGAAGCGATTCAGTGACTGTATGGTATTTTAACACTGAAAAAAATTTCTCTCAGAAATGTTTTTGCTACCACTTTACATTAGAACTAGCATAAGATGATACAGAATCTTCTTTATTTAAAGTGTATCATCACTAGTGGGGAGTTGTACAAACAGCAGCATTCTTACCGAGGTGCCCTGCTATGAGAACAAAGCTTACCAGCACACTATTAGTCTTCAGCCTTATCAAAGGGCCTTAGTCCTTTCCCAAGTAATTTTCAAAATCTAGGTCATGGCAACAGACCGGTAGGTAGGTAGTTGAATTTTTGAATTTTACTGAAATTAAAATATTATCAGGTTGTCTCAGAACACCAGTATTTCCTTAACCTGAAAAGGATGACTGTGAGAACAGTTCCCCTTCTTGGACCCTACTCTCCCTGTTCACTCAAGGGTGGACTACAATCACACCAAGAACAGCTGCCTCAAGTTGCTTTGTGGCGAAAGCACACTGTGGGGATGCGGGAAAAAGCCACGCCAGACTCCAGAGGGTAAATGAGGAGCCTAGATAACTTGCCATCTGTGGCCACTAGAGCAAAATTGTCAGTTTCTCTGTCATCAGGACAGTGATGGCAATTTGCCTTGAAAAATACATTGTACAAATCAAATTAATTTCCTCCCCCATATCTTGGAAGTTGAGGAAGAACTGTAATAGGTTCCAAACTGTTTTGAATTAACCAAAAGAGCTTTTCCTGTGCTGAGTTCCAGCTGGAACCTTTCTCTACTTTTCTTTACCAAGCAGCAAACACTGTCCCACTCAAGGGGGTAAAGTGTACAATTGAGCATCCTGGGGCTTGTCAGCCTGCTGGAGCGTTGCACTTGGCTCTGGCTGCTGGATAGGACTGGGAGTTTGCTGGTGGGGCTGTGTGGTGCCAGTTGTAAGCATGACCTCGCTAAAGGCACTTTTACGACTGACGCCACCGACCTTGTCAGTGAGACTAGAGGGGGCAGAGGGAAGCTATTTACTTTATCTACCTAGGAAATGTGGCTCTGGGCTACCCATACACTGCAGCCTTGGAAGTGGGGCTGAGTTAGGGACCACAAGTCCCTAGCCAGGGGGCTGGCAGGGAGAAGACGTGGTCTGAATTCTAGTTCCATAACTCACTACTTGTCAGATCTCAGACCAACTGCTTAAGTCTCTCTCTGACTTTTCTTCCTATGACACAAGAATTGTCGGGAACCTCTTTAGAGATGATGTCTGTGAAACGCTCTCATAAAGGCACAAAGTGCTGTACCCTGCCTGGTTCTGGAGTGTTGTTCTTTTCCGTTATCCTGATTGCTGTCCCCACTCTCAGAGGACAAAGAGATAAATGAGAAACACTGAGGAGAATTAGGTCCTCTTTCTCAGCGAGTTTGGTTTAAGAGCTAAGTGAAAAGTGGAGCTGCTAAGCACCAGGCAAATCTAAGCATCAGATCTAAGTATCAGCAGTTTTAAAAAATACTTAGCTCAAATCAGTTACTTTCATCCCCAAACCCCAGGTCCCCTGACTCTTACATGTGCTCACCTCCCCGTTCTTCCTTCAACCACTAACATGAAGCTGTCTTGTGATTGGAAGGCTGGCTCGAATGAGGCCACCTGGATGCCTCTCAAACTCTTGTGACAACACCAAGGCACTCTATAAACCAGAACAAGATGCAGAGGAGGAAAGGATCACTCTGTTAAGACTGGGTAAACCAACAAACCAATCCAGGTGTTGAGGAGTCACTTCTTACTCCTGGCCATGCAGGTGTGTCGGGGTAGAACTGCGCTCCATAAGGTTTTTAGTAGTTGCAGTCATTTGGAAGGAGATAGCCATGCCTTTCTAAGGAGCTCTGGTAGCGTAGTGGTTACGAATCGGGCTGCGAACCTTAAGGTCAGCGGTTCGAAACTACCAGCCGCTCCGCGGGAGAAAGA
>NW_006408704.1:2625788-2641078 GCF_000296735.1 Chrysochloris asiatica
AAGGTCGGTGGTTTAGTATCAGCAGCTGCTCCTTGGAAACCCTATTCAGGGTCGCTATGGGTTGGAATTGATTCAACGGTACTTAACAACAACAACATCAACATTATTGCAATTAAGGAGCTCTGGTAGCGTAGTGGTTACGGGTCGGGCTGCTAATCTCAAAGTCAGCAGCTCGAAACTACCAGCTGTTCCGCGGGAGAAAGATGAGGCTTTCTGCTCCCATAAAGATTCACAGCCTCGAAAACCCTATACGGGCTCGCTCTGAGTCAGAACCGGCTCCACAGCACACTACCACCACCACTATTATTGCTGTTACTCTTTGTACTACACTATGCACCTGATTCTAGAAGCAATTTGTTCTCAAGTAATTGGAAAACGAAGGACTGCAGAGTGGACCGCGTTCTATATAATATAATGCTGTCATCATTGTTCAGTGCCATTGAGTTGGTTCTGACTCATAGCGACCCTGGATAGGGTTTCCAAGGAGAGGCTGGTGAGTTTAACCCACCAACATTGTGGTCCAGAGTTTTATCTCAAAGCACCACAGCAAACCTCCATATATAGGACAGGGTAAAACAGAGTACATGGGTGATGTACTTAACTACTACAGCTAGGTTGGTGAGTCAAGTTCACCCAGAGGTGCCTCGGATGAAAGGCCTGGTGATCTACTTCCAAAAAACTCAGCAAAGAAAAGCCCTCTGAGCACAGTTCCTCTCTGACACACATGAGGCCCCATGAGTCGGGGTTGCATCCATGGCTACTGGTTTTGTATAGTTGTATACATATTAGGCTCCAAGATAAAGGAGTAGATTTTACATAAAAAGCACAATTATGAGAACTTATTATTTACAAACAATTTTTCTAGTGAGAGAAGAAAGTAAAACTTTCACCTTCACAAGTTAAGAGATGAATGGAAGCAACATTTAGTTGAATAATGAGATCATATAACTGCATTCTTGATCACAGGCAGCCCCCTGTCATAAGGACACTAAGGGGATGTTATCAGAGGGGTCTATGGAGACTGAGTAGAGGTCAGGAGATATGTACTCATTCCTGATATTGGAAAGTGATTCAAAGCAATAGCTTCCTGATGGTGGGACAAGAGCATAATTTGATAAAAATTACTCAGTTGTTGTTGTTGTTAAGTACTGTTTGAACTGGTTCCGACTCATAGCAACTCTGGGCTTTCCAAGGAGAGGCTGGTGAGTTTGAACCACCAACCTTGTCATTTAAACTGACTTTGCAGTCCAGTGCATCAACCCATAGCACCACACCAGGACTCCAGTGGTGGTAGTGGTGGTTATGTGCCATGGAGTCGGTTCCGACTCATAGTGACCCTGTGTAGTGAAGCTGTTGATCTTTACGGGAGCAGAAAGCCTCATCTTTCTCCCACAGAACAGCTGGTAGTTTCAAACTGCTGATTCATAACCACTATGCTACCAGAGCTCCTTAGGACTCCGGTAGTGCCTCCCATTTGTGAAGCAAGCGTCATCTTAAACAAAGTTACATGAGGGGACTTCAAAAAATTTGTGGAAAAATTCCATTATCTTTCTATTTCATTTTTTCATGAACTTTTTGAAGTCCCCTTGTACATGTCATTACTTACATTAAGATTGGATTGGTCTTTTAGTAAAGAAAGAAAAAGGACAAAGGGAAAGTTAAACAAAGGAGAAGAGGACATTTGTCTTTCATATTTAGATCTGACATTTGTCTTCCATGTTTGAAACAAACACTGAGAGGGATAAAGTAAAAGAGCATGGGATACCCATATCCTTCACCCAGTACACCTCGAACTTCCTTCCTGCTATTGGACACGTGCAGTGATAATGGTCACAGCCTCATGCCCCGGCCGTTTTCTGTATGAAAACTGCACTGAAGTACAGCGCAAAGAGAAACAGAGACTAAGACTAAGGCAAGTCAAAACTCTTCCAACCATCTTCCCATCTCTCTTGTAAGATCAAAATATGAGTCTTACCTCCACTGAGAATAATGACAGCTATAAATATTGCTAGGTCGCTGTCATCTAATTCCAGTGCATTGAACTTCACAGCAAACTCAAACTTGGGTTCCATAAAGTCACCAAAGGGCTTCCGCAGGCTCTTCAGAAACTCCCTTGTCATGAATCCTTGGCCCTCCGATATTAGAACCCCATCTTTATTCATCAAGGATGCCAGCATTGTGTATATGATCTCGTGGACGCCGTACTTGAGGAGAGTTACTTGGTCATTCAAGTCCAGGCTCACAAAACCAGGAATGCTTTTGGCGTACTCTGTGATCTCCTGCACAGCTTCCACCGAGCGGAACTGACACCCTTGAAAGATGCGGATGGCCACCTCCTTGCTCTGCTCCTGCAAGGGGGTGATGTGTTTGAATTTGATTTTGTCTTCTCCCATCATTAAGGAATTCATGTCATAGATAACAAATGGCTGCAAATAAGAGAGGGAAATACTGGTTGAGTTGGAGATTCTAATTCACAGCAAATGCCATCCCCATTCAGAAAACCATTTCTTTATACACATTTACATTGCTAACTCCAATAAATCTTTAAAGTTGTAGACACTTAGTAATGAAAAAATGTTTTTGTTTTTAAGTGCTGTTGAGTCAGTTCCAACTCAAAGAGATCCTATATAGGGTTTGCGAGAAGCGACTGGTGGGTTTGAACTGCTGACCTTGCAGTTAGCAGTCCAGTGCTTATTCTACAGCACCACACCAATACTCTTATTATTATTATTCTTTACTACCTTAAGAACTCTTATTTTCTTATTATTCATCTTAAGCATCTTCTGTCGTCAAACATTTTGGTCATTTTTCAATTTATACTGCACCACTTAACCATTTGGAACTATTAGAGTCATTCATAAGTAAAGTGGTGCAGTATAAATTGAAAAACAACTCTGTTGTTTTGAGAGTCTTTTGTTGATTTAGAAATAATATAAAATCTATTATTTCTCTTGACTTTCAATGGAATACATTTTTAACCTTCTTCCCATAAAAAAGTCATTTCAGCAACTCAGGGTGAAAATACCCTCCTGCACATCAACAAAGCAATTTAAGATGAAGTCTCAGATCTCACTAAAGCTTGAATATGAAATATACTTAGTGAGACTATATCAGCCTGAAAGCAGATTAGAAATACTGAGCCAAGAAAATGTCTACTTCTTTTCTTTTCTTTAAATGCTCTGGAAGCAATCAAAGTCAGAAAGAACAGATCTAAAGACTATGAGTAAGCACGACAGAAGGTGACGAAACTTAAAAAGGTTTTGAACTTAATTTTTTAAATATTTGCCCTTAAAGTTCAGACTTTCAATATTAACTCAAGTTTGCAGTAGACTACTTTCAAAAAGCAAGTTATGTTACTCATGAAATTATCTCTTTTTCATTTCCTTGTACCAAAGATTTGTGGTCATTGTGAAATGTTCGGGGCTATTCTGAGAAGGGATAGCACTTTATATGCATCAAATATACTGAAATATATAAGGAGTAAAACCCCCAGTCTTATTCAGATAAATGTATTCCTAAAACCACTGGAATGACACTTGAGCTTACCTGGTTTCTAGCTTGAACTAGGTGATTTTTAAGACACTCATTTATCTTTCTTTTCTGAGGGTCTTGTATTTCTTAATTGAAGGGAGTGAATTAAATTGGGAGTTTCCATTTCTTCTATTGAAGAAATACTAGCTGTGTTTCTCCAAAAACCTTGTGTATGTCCCTGTGTAGGTAGACATTAAGTGTGCAGTATGTGGCCAGCTTCAAGACCCACTGATTTGTAGACTCTATTCATTTCTGTACAAGTCTATGGTTTTATACAAACTGTTAAGTCTGTTTAAGGCTGGAGGAAATGACATGCTTAGTATGCTTAGTAAACAAGCTTTGACAGTGGGTAGATTTCCAAACTTGCATATTATTCTAATACCAATGATGGAGTTATTCCAGAAATTCTCACTTTTGTTAGTAAAAAAAAAAAAAAAATCATTTCAGCTTTTGTTTAGCAAGACCCCCAAAGGCAACAGACAGGAGGAGTCCAAGACTTGTGGCTCTAACCAATTCTTCAAGGAGATCATAGCATAAAATACAAGTTTTCCTTAAGTAAACTGGGCTTCTCAGAAAATGTACTTGTTTTTCCCCCTTCAGAACTGATGCTATTAATGGGAGAGAAAAGAAGGGCAGATCAGATACTTTACTGAGCTTTCCTAGTAGGGTAGACACTAATCGTGAGAAAAATTTGGATGGAAAGTGATGCTTTTACAGAATCTAGAGAAAATGTGCCTTTCATTCCCCCTCCAGTAGTTTTACAGCGTACTGAAATTTAGGTTGGTGAAAGAGTGCCTGTCTTTCCTGCCATGAGAACACGACGCCTCATCTGAGAAGTCTAACTGGACACACACACGTACCAATGCCAGGACTAAAACCATCACACACACACACGTACCAATGCCAGGACTAAAACCTCTTGACTGGTGGGAAGGGTCTACACTGAACTACCTGCTTCTACTTTCCAATGAGCTTCCGGATAAACCATTGGTTTCTTGGCACAGAAAGTATGCACAGAATTCTTTCGCCTTCGTGTACACACTTGTGTCTGGAACTCTGCCCTAATGAATCGCCCTTGTGACTCTTGCCTTTACTTCCCCTGTCCCCTCATATAAAGCTTCAGGTTCCTGTTTTTGAAACTCCGTGATAGTTGAACACAGGGCACAAAATCCTGCTCATTTTCTCTCCCAATTTAACAACAATGTGACTTTAACCCCTTGGCAATCAATGTTGGTCAGGATTTCCTGGCAGTAAACACTCAAGGACAGAGAAAGATATCTGCACCCTCCATCCCCCACCATGCCAAACCATTCCAATGCTTTGGGTTTTTTTTTAGACCTTTCAGCCATTTGGAAAAAATAGTGAGCCGACTGAAAATCCTGGGTACGGACATAAAAATGACAGGTGGTGGAGTTTGTTTTTCCCAGTCATATCTGATTATGTGGTTTTCACTGTATTCTTGAAACCTGCACATACTCTCTCAGCCTCCATGTGGATCTGTCAAACCGTAGGCGTGATCACCAGGCTCCAGCTGCCTTGAGATCCTTCTTTGCCACCAGTTCAGCAATTCTCACACTGCACGAACTTGCACACATCATCCCTCCATATTTCACACTGGGACCTCCTCATCTACGTCAAGTGCCCTGTCTACTGTATTGAGAGCTCACCTCCTAAAGCCTTGGGAATTTATCTTGAATCATCCATTGAATATTATTACATTCCTGGTAAAATACTCACATAAAATGTACTGACCTTCCAAGTTTGTAGGTTTTTTTTTTTTTACAAAGCAAAGTGAAGCCCTTTATACTTTCAATGAGCCTGCACAGTTCACCTGACAATCTGTCATCATCAGAGGAGCTATGTCATTGTCAAACGGTGTCTTACTGATTAATTCTGCACCTGGGCTAACAACATGCAGACTCCATGTCAAATGGCTAGATAAGCAAGCCTTCTTAATAGGAAAACAAACTTAATTACATATAGGTTTTTATCAGAGATAAGAAGCTCTGGTAGCGTAGTGCTTACAAGTTGGGCTGCTGAGGTCAGCAATTTGAAACTACCAGCCGTTCCGCAGGAGAAGGATGAGGCTATCTGCTCCCGTAAAGCCTCAGCTTCAGAAATCCTATGCAGGGCCACTATGAGTCTAAACTGACTCCACGGTACATAACCAAACAACTGTTACCAGGGATGGACCCAGGTTTTGTGGGGCCTGAGATGTGCACTATTGCTGAGGTCTTTTTAAAGAAAATGAGGCAGTGGCAGCACAGTGCATTAAGCATTGTGCAGCTAACTGCAAAGTTGGTGGTTTAAACCCACCAGCAGCTCTGAGGGAAAAAGATGAGGCCATCTGCTCCCACAAAGATTTGCAGGGTCAGAAAGCCAGAGGAGCAGTTCTACTCTGTCTGCCCTATGGGGAGGCCATGACACAGAATCCAACTGATGGCGGTGGGTTTAGGTTCTGGTTTTTAATCTGTTGAGGCTATCATGATACTTTTTGTTTGCTCTGACAGATTAGAGGGAAGTCTCAAGGAAGCAAATTCGAATTCATGAGGCCTACCTTCTTCATTTCTCTGACCCCTTCCTTTTTACATTTCTTTTAGGCACATTGGGTTCTCCTCGATTAGCTATAATGAGTGAATACTAACTCAAAACACACTAGTTTTGGTTCCTCAACTGCTTTCTGCTCCTGTTGTTCCTGCTTTGCTTTCCTGTTATTCCTGATATACTTAAAGGGGTCTTTCGAAGTCATCCATCTCTGCCTGATTGTTGTTGGTAAGTGCCATCAAGTCTATTGCAACTCAAAACAGCCCTGTACAGGGTTTCCAAGGAGCAACTGGTGAGCTCTGACCCACCAACCTGGTGACTTGCAGTCCAGTGCTTATCCTATAGCACCACAGCTAGGATTTCTCTACCTAAGTATGAACAAACTAAGGCCAAGAAAAGTAAACTAACTTTCCAAAACCAAACAGCTATTTATAGCAAGCCCTGAACTCGAACCAGATTCCCTGACTCCTGGTTGAGGTTGTTTTGTTTTTTGGTTTTTACTCTCCCTCCTTTCATGCCTTCCTCACTTTTATCATTTTCCTATTTTAATAATATGAGCACCTTGGGAATTCTTCTATCCTGGGATCTTGGAGTGTCTTTTAACTTTTGTGTGTGTGTGAACTGACTGATAGTTTACATCAACGTCAACTTTACACCATCATTTCATTCCAATGATTACAATCTTCTCTGGGCACTATCATTCAACAATATTTCCTTCCATCCCCTCTGTTTTTTGGGTTTTTTGGGGGGATGGAGGGCTGTAGACAAAAGCACTCAGGAATATACAATCATTTAAACCATCAAAGGGCACATTCTGCAGGCCTGCTTCCTGGCCACCAGCACTCAATCCCTCTCTTTCCATGAGTCTAGAGTTGGAATGTCTTTTGAACTATAATTTCTTAGAGGTGCTAGTTAAGTATTATATACGATAGACGTTTGAAAGCCTATCAAATATAATTGTTTTCCTAGAAGATTTAGAGACTTAAAAGCACACAAATAAAAATTTATTAAGGATTATTCACACTCTAATGAGTTAGCACATAGCCATGGTTCTGAAAATAAAGCTACTGTCAGTCAAAAAGTTACTCAGCTGACAAACAAGGTCATTAGCCCAATCAATGGGGTCCAGTCATTTTTAAAAAGTACTTTCCTCCTTTATAAAACATTATCTTTTTATTTGCTTTATAAAGAAGACTATTCAGATCTGTTTTACCTTTAGCTATTCCTGACAGCCCTGGCAACAAACATTTGTTTTTCTTTATTAATCCTGATATAGATGAATAATCCCAAGAGGCTAACTTCTCCAGCAGCCACTGAAACAAACAGCACTACTATCCTGTTCTTTCTTTTATTTCTACTGGGATTCTTTTCTCTGAGAGTCTGCCGGATTTCCTTCTTCTACCAAAGAACCAAACTCAGCAGCCCCCACTGTGAGTAGAGAACTGTGTTCTATAGGGTTTTCAATGGCTAGGTCTTTCTTCTGAGTTTACCTTTGGGTGGACTAGAATCTCCAATTTTGCAGTTAGTAGCCAAGCAATCACCCGTTTGACCATGCAGAGACATCTAGCCTTTCTTTTCACACTGCCATTGAACCCACTCCAACTCAAAGTGCCCTGTATAGGGGTTCTGAAGCAAAGTCCAACTCACTCAGGCTTCTCCACAGATAAAGGGAAAAGAGTTGTAAGTGTAGAGTAAAATGGATAGCAATCTTTGTACTTTTAAAAATAGTTTACAGTTACTGAATTGGATAGCCAATGTCAACTTTAGAGTGCACAAACTTAAATGGGCTCTGAAATGCTCTCCCCAAATCTACATTTCTGTATTGGTTTTATTATTTAAGAGTTTCATATTTCACACTATTTGGAATAAACATTTTTTCGGATGGTACCAATCTGCTTTTGCAATTATAAAAACAGTAATTCCACAGGCAGTCATTGTAAACAATGTGATGATGCTCTGGGATCCAAAGTCCAATGAAGCACAAATAAAATGTTTTGTGTTTTGTTAGTAGACAGAGAAGGTAGGCAGGGTCACACCACAGGGTGTGAAAAGTTGATAGACACATCAGTGTTTTCCATTTATTGTTTTATGATGAATTGTGGCACCGAACATGGTTTTTGAAACCACTTTGTTTATTCCATCAGGAAACATGGGATCATGTGATATGCCCTGTGTGCACATCATTTCAGGAGAACAGTCAGACAGGGGGAACTTTCAAAGTCCATTCAGTTATCCAGCTGCTTTCATGGCACAGAGCACTCTGGTTCTAGTAAGTCTAGGGTTTTCAGAGTTCACAGAATCTCTTCAAGGGAAGCCTTGGCTGGGACAAGCCACTGAAAGGAAAATAGACTTGGGCTCAATCCATTGTCATTTGAGGGTAGCTAAAAGGAGCCCTGGAGTCCTGGTGTGGCACTGTGGGTTAATGTGCCGGACTGCAAAGCCATTTGAACTGTAAGATCGGTAGTTCAAGCTCACCAGCTGCTCCTTAGAAACCCTATACAGGGTCGCTATGGATCGGAACTGACTTGATGGCAGTTAACAACAACAAAAAGGAGCTCTGGGGTCCTGGCGCAGTACTGCAGGCTAATGCGCTGGACTGCAAAGTCAGTTTTAACAGCAAGGTTGGCAGTTTAAGTTCACCAGCTGCTCCTAGGAAACCCTATACAGGGTCGCTATGGGGTCAGAATCAACTCAACGGCACCTAACAACAACAACAAAAGGAGCCCTGGTGTGGCACTGTAGGATAAGCACTTGACTGCAAGGTTGGTTTGAACAATAAGGTTGGCGGTTCATATACCAACTGCTCTGCAGAAACCCAATAAAGGGTTGCTATGAGTAGGACTTGACTTGATGGCACTTAACAACAATGAAGGAGCCCTGCTGGGGCTGTGGGTAAAGTGTTGGGCTGCTAACCACAAGGTCAGTGGTTCAAACCTACCAGCAGCTCCATGGGATTAAAGATGGGGTCATTTGCTCCCATAAAGATTTAGTCTCAGAAACCCACCAGAGCAGTCTACTCTGTCCTGTAGAGACACTATGAGTTGAAATCGAACTCAATGGCAGTGCGTTTGTTTTTTTCCAAAAACCTACCAAAGTCCCTGGGTTCTACGAACAGTTAAGCACTCAACCACTAACCCAAAAGTTGGTGGTTCAAACTTTCCCAGAGGCACCGCAGTAGATAGGTCTGACAATAGGGTTCTGAAAGATCATAGCCTTAAAAACTACGGTTCAGTTCTATTTGTGCAACGCAGTGGGTTTAAACTGATCTGATTGGACAGCAACTGGTTTGAAAACAAGGTTGCTTCTAAAACTTCTTCCCCAGTCATCTGACAATCAACATCCCATATTTCTGTAGACTGAACCTAAAATTTCCAAGCATTATTCTTTTAGGCAAGACAATGAAAAGTATGGTATGACATCCCAAAGACATACTTACAAAGATAGGAAGGGGAGTGCGGGCATTTCACTTATCTGTTAGTTCTGAAAGGTGCAGGTGGCCTCAGGGAGTAAGATATAGAAGAAGGAAGTTTTAGTTGGACAGAGAACCCCTGACTGGCCTGGAGGCAAATACTAGAGCTGAGGCTGAGAGAGAAGATTATCAGGCAGTGAGTGGATAAAGGATATGTAACAGGAAATGGTCAAACTGAGCAGTGAAAAGTCAATGTAAAGAATTTAAATTGAGTTAAATTGAGCAGTGAAGTAATTTCCTTTTCCAAAGGTTTTGGGTAAGTGGTCACCCCTGTGCTGAGGAGCCTCCCCCAGGGCTGGGCCGAACTACCAAGAACCCCCTCAGTCTCACACAGGGTGTACAATGAGACCCAAATTACTATATGGCCCCAGTCAGAGCCACTTTTTTTTTTTTCTTAAATATACCTCCCCACCATCTCAAGAGTCCACACTACTACAAAATTTCTCCTATCCATGCAGAAATCTTAACTTTCATAAGTCCTGGCCAAGAGATAACACAACACCCTTGAGACAGATGCTATCAAATGAATAACATGACGGTGTAGATAAAGAACAAATCTCTAGTCTCATTGGAAATCACATTTTGGACTTTTTCGCTCTCCCATGTTCCTCTCTCTGGACTATTTCTTTCCACTTGTGCTTAATTTGATTTTGCAAGATAAGGAGAAGAGAGGGCCCATCAATACTATTTTGTGTAAACAGGGAATGGATTATTTTAGTCTGACCCTGCCTCTGTTCCTTCCCAGACCCTGTTGTCGTTAAGTGCTGTTGAGTCGATTCCGGCACATAGCAACCCTGTATAGGGTTTCCAAGGAGCAGCTGGGGAGCTTGAACCACCGACCCTGTAGTTCAAACGACTTTGCAGTTTGACACATTAGCCCACAGCGCCACACCAGGACTCCTCCCAGACCCTAACAAGAGTCAATTTTGTCCCATTCAGATTGTTAATGAAGTCCAGTGTGGTGAGCAAATATTGTGCTAGTTAGAGGCCCTCTGTTGAAAATTCAGAATTTCAAAGAGCAACATCTTTTAATCCAATTAAACAAATACAATCTAAGTAACTATTATGGGCAAAAGCACAGACCTACTTACTCTGGGATGGGGGTGGGGGTGGGAGGCAAATTCTTGGCCTTTAAATTTGAGAAGCCCATTGTCAAACATTTTGCAGCCCTTTCCCTAAAAATAGTTTAATCCTTGTTTATGCTATAAAAGCTTCCAAAGAACTTATTTTTAGTTCTGATTTGGAGCCAAGGAGTCAATCTGAGTGAGGTTTACAGTAGCTGCTGAGCTCTGTGCCCTTCAGTGATACAAACAGAGAGTGCGCTGGTCACTCTTAGTGTAAATTTAAACTCTGGTCTACTGGGGGGTGGGGTAGAGGTGGGCGGAAAAGGGAGTCCTCATCATATCTTCTCAAACACTATTAAATGGCTAGGCCTTATTGCTGGAGTCCTGGTGTGGAGCTATAGGATAAGCACTGGACCGCAAGGTTGACTTGAACCATAAAGTGGCAGTTCAAACCCATCAGCTGCTCCTCAGAAACCCTATACAGGGTTGCTATGAGTCAGAACTGCCTCGATGACACTTAACAACGACTACATAGACTCCACTTTGCTAACTCCTGTATTCTGTAGTCCTGTGATACTGATGACAACAGAGCCGTCTCTGTCATTAAAAAAGACCACAGCACCATAGAACAATGTCCTGACTGGGACTACACTGGGGTAGCAAAATGAGTGAACCATATTTGTTCTAAAAAGTGATAAAAACTGAGGACATTCAGATATTCTGAAAAGGAAGCTCTCCTAGCTCATGTCTGTCTCCTGGGCTAGCCAATGGAGTAGGCAAGCGAGTGATACTATGCTAGGCCCCAGAAGATCTAAGGGGACATCGTGCACTGGCTTACAAGTCAGAAAGCCTGCACTGCAGTCATGTTTCCTCTGCATGCTTGCTGGATGAACTCAGAGCAAACTGGATGAACTCTCTGGACTTTAGCGCTCTAGTAGCAGGAGCATGGTGCTGGGGATCAAACATAGTAGCTGGGCACAATTTTTTGAAGCTCTTAAGAACTGGCTACAAGTATCAGTGTTAAGGTAATAGCAAGCTCTTTGGCAGTGAGAACACTGATTGTCATTACTGGCAGCAAGCAATTTATGCGGCAATATTCCATAGTCGCTTCTCTTTTCTGTTAGCTGGTTCTATTGGTATGATTTACATAAAGGAAATAACACCACCTTCAGATCAACATCACATGGCTATTGTTAAGTGCTGTCCAGTCAGTCCTGACTCATAGTGACCCTGGATAGGGCTTCCAAGGAGCGGCTGGTGAGTTTGAACTGCCGATCTTGTGGTTCAAACCCAACTTTCAGTCCAGTGCTTATCCTCCAGTGCCACGCCAGGACTCTTCACATACATTGTTGTTGTTGTTGTGTGCCGTGGAGTCGGTTCTGACTCATAGCGACCCTATACAGGGTTTCTGAGACTGTAAATCTTTACGGGAGCAGAAAGCCTCATTTTTCTCCCACGGAACAGTTGGTAGTTTCAAACTGCTGACCTTGAGGTTCGCAGCCCGATTCGTAACCACTACGCTACCAGAGAAATTTCCAAATAACACATCTGAGTAGGGAAAAGGCTGCAGCTTTCTGTCAAGTAGCTGCGTGCCTCTCTTGGAGGTGTTCACTGTAAAATGAGTGACTGTCTACAGGGCTCCCAGGGCTTGGAATTTATCTTCAGAATGTGCACCTTGACTCTGAATACCCTTGGAGCATGTGGCACCAAAACTGCGCTAACTCCCAGGTCACACTGCAAGCTGGCAGCAGAACTGGGATGAGAGTCCAGGTGTCGTTCTGTTTTGTTTTAATATACGTAATTCCATATTGCATTGTCAACTTCCTTTCAGGGAAGAGCTCTGCTCCTTGGCAACCCTGAGTCAACAGCAAATCTTTCCTCTTCATTAAGGCACCCTGTTCTGGGTTTGGTAAGCACTGAAAATTCACAAACCGACAGACATTTGAGAAGCCACTGGAGTAGCTTCAGCTGCTCAAGAGGCTAGCAGAAGAGAAAATTCAGATGTATAACAAAAAGATAGAGCTACCAGTTCCCCAGGAATAATCAATAGAGAGCTACAATGAAACAAAGGTTCATCTGATATCTGGAAACAAATCTTATGGTCCTTGTTGAATGAACTTCATGAGCAGTAGCTCTAATAGTTCTCCAGAGAGATAAGTTTAAAAAAAAAACACACACAAAAAAATTGTGTGTGTAACTTAAATGCCATCTCTCAGGGATCTTCCCAGAGAAAAAGTAGGGCAGCTTGAGTAAATATTGTGGTGGCCAATTATTTTAATGCCAACATGAGTTGGATTCTTGAAAGACAATGGCAAGCTAAGGGGCTTGAGAGTTCATTTTTGGAAAGTTACTGTGACCCGCACATGCTCATTCTTGCCTCCATTTATTAGGAGAACGTGGAGGATGGTTTCCCTTTTCAAAATCATGTTTGCTTATCCTATCTGGAAACATTTCTTGTGTTTCAGACGCAGCCTGCAATACATACCCGCCAACAGCTGAACAGAATACTGATCAGGGGTGTGTAACACAGTAAATCATTTACTCAAGGGGGAAAAAAAAAAAATCACAACAAAACCAACCCAACTTCCCAAACCAAGACAGTAGAGGAGAACTAACTGATTTGTCTGTTGTCTTTCCCGTCAAGATGGCCCTCGCCTTTGCTTTGGTCAGCGGGAAGGACTTTATGTATGAGTCATACAAGTGTTTGGCCAGGGCCCGGAGATCAGCAGACTCTGGGTTCAGCTGGTCGATGTCGCTGGAGATCTCTGCCAACAGCTTCTCCTTCTCGGCCTGTGGCATCCGCCCAAACCTGATAGCTACGGAGGAAGAGAATAACAGGATGAATCATGGAATACTGCTGTTCCCTCCTCAGCCCTAGTTCCCACATAGTAAAAGCCCTCCTCCCTCCACTCATCTCAAGTTCTGGTTTCCATCTACAACTTTACTCGGGTTTCTAGTTCACAGCAGGAGGTCACACCATCAGTAAAAATTAACTATTTGCTTTTTCATAATAATAATAATAATAAAGTAATTCAGGATCTTGCCAGGAAGGTAAGAGGATTTAAGAGTTCAGTGAAGAAAGGCAAGTATATTTATTTAAACACAAAATAATTGAAAGCCAACTCCTGCTCACCCCTCAACATCCAATTCAAATGTCATTTTCTTTATGAGGTTTTCCCTGGTTTCTTCAGCTGAATTTATTGTTCCTTCTCCTATACTCCTACAACCTTCAGTACACGAGATGGCGATTTTTACATTGAATGATAATTACTTATTTTACACGTCTATTTTTCCTGCTTTGGAACAACGTCCCTAAGGTTAGGGACATGACCTTATTAATCTTACTTGTATCCTTGGTGCTTACACAGCCAGGTACTAGACCAGGCCACCTAGCTCATGAATGAAAGAATGATACAGAATTCAAAGCTGCACGAAGCAGAAGCGTGCTTCTCAGAGAGCTCTGTTTTGTCCTTGTTCGAAGGAAGTATGAGAGGTGTTTTGTTTCATGAGATTAGGCCAGATAGTACTGTCACACTTAGTGGACAGGATGCATAATTATCACTTCATGATTGCCACAAAGATGATTTCCTTAACATTTGGCTTCTTGTAGGGTGAGGAAGTATGCAAGATCAAAAAAAATTGGGGAAGAGAGAAAGGAAGGGATGAAGGAAAAGAAAGGAAATGAGAAACACTTGAGAGGTTGTAGTTGTTGTTATGTGCCAAAGCTGAGCCAGTTCCAACTCATAATGACCCAGTATAGGGTTTCTGGGGAGCATCTGGCAGGTTTGAAAAAATTGCTGACCTTGTGGTTTGCAGTCCAGTGTTTATCCTATAGTACTACACCAGAAAGCAGTTGGCCCTAAATAAGCTTTATCATGAACTCAAAAAGCTATTGTGTTGTAGGGGCTTCCTTTGGGACAAGTCAGATGGAAAGGGAACCTACCATTGTGAGGATTCCTTTATAGGAAATACACCTACACTTAAGACCCTTTTAGTAAACACATCCTCTTCACATGACCCCTTAAAAATTAATCATTAAGGGGAGGAACAAACAAAATGGCGGATCTGGTGGATGTATAGCAGAGAGCTCCGCCAACAACAACATTGAATACCCGACCAAGCAGGTTCAGGGGATGGTCCTAGAACTCTGAACCACATATAAAGTAATACTTAGAAGGTTGGAAGGCTCACAGCTGGGGGAATTTGTGGCAGAAGCAAGAAATCTATTGCTTTCTAGTCCGGGACGCTCGGCTGCTCCAGGAGCTGCCATCTTGGGTGAGACCACGTGGGGAAAGGATTGGAGCGGCCACAGACGCCTGGCAGAACCGCTGAGATAAAGGTGTGCACATTCTTTTCTTTTGGTATCTGTTCATTGTTCCCTTGCTGTCTGTGCTCCTCCATTCGGGTGACTATAGGGGTGCCTGAGCTAGTGGGCACCCCAGCCCCACTCTCGGAGGGTTCTACTACACATGCGCACAGATCTCCTCGAAATTTAAAGAGACCGTTTCCAATTAAAAACCAAATGGCCACAGCCGGCCCTGAACTGTTTCAACTAGAAAAAAGGACTGAACGGGGATTGTGGAACAGGACAAGCAGACAAAAGAGGAAATAGGCCGAAAATTAAATCCTAAGTTACGTCAAAACGACCAACAGTGGTATCTTGAAACTTCTCAGGAAGAAGA
>NW_006408704.1:2643932-2672306 GCF_000296735.1 Chrysochloris asiatica
TTCAATTTTTGGTCCAACAATTTTGGGGTTAAGAATCATAGTGACCCTGTATAGGGTTTCCAAGGAGTGGCTGGTTGAGTTTGAACTGCTGAACTTCCACATTCACCTGCCACGCCACATTCAGCTCTGGAAATGCTATGGGGCAGTTCTGCCTTGTCCAATAGAGTCGCTATGAGTTGAACTGACTGGATGACAACAGATTTTTTTTTTTTTTTTAAAGGAGTTGCCACGAGTTAAAATCCACTCAACAGAAATTGATAACAAGTGTGCCCACATATTATCTATGTTTTCAAAGCTTCTACCACTGCTTGTTAAGCTTAAAGGATTAGTGGGTAGAAGGAGAATCCTCCATGGAGTTTCTATGAGTCACTCAAAAAGAACTACTGGCCCTTCTGGAAGGCAATGGAAAACACACTGAACTTGATTAGCCAGGAAGTCCAGTTTCCAGTTTCAGCTCAGTGACAAACTAGATGTGTGACTTTAAGATTACTTAACCTCTCAGGTCCTTTCAATGTCTTTACACACTGAGGGACTTGGAAAAGATCTCTAAAGGTTCCATCTTTTAGTTCTAAATTTAGCTAAAAATTCCTCAAATCCCTAAGACACAGTATTAAGACACAGCCTATGTTCTCTTTGTTGAAAACACCAATTATCTAGTCTTCAAGGCCATGAAAAATATGCGTTCTACTATTGTACAAAGGAGCTCTGGTAGCGTAGTGGTTACGAGTCAGGTTGCTGACCTCAAGGTCAGCAGTTCAAAACTGCCAGCTGTTCTGCGGGAGAAAGATGAGGATTTCTTCTCCTCCCGTAAAGATTTACAGCCTCGGAAACCCTATGCAGGGTCTCTATGAGTCAGAACCAACTCCTCGGCACACCACCACCACCACCTTTCTGCAGGTCTTTCATTTGTCACACAGAGCAACTGCCAGAGCACTGGCATTCTGTTTCAATTTGAGAGTATTCATGTAACTTGTTTAAAAAAAAAAAAAAAAGTCAGTATCAGTCAATATGTACCTTTCAGGAAAACCAGGTTTAACAAAGACTCATTAATTTTGGATTGAAGTATATTGTGTTTTTGTCAAGTGCCTTGATCAAGCTGGTTCCTACTCATAGTGACCCGAGGCTGCATATTTTTTCGGGAGCCTTATCTTTCTCCTATGGAGTGGCTCATGGGCTTGACCCACTGATCTTTTGGTTTGCTGTTCAGTGCTTATTCTACAGAGGCACCAGGCATCCAAGAAGTATAACAACATACCTTTATATAATGTCCTTTTACTGGACTTAATTCAACTTACTATTAGCATGTGACAGAGTCAGCCTTGTGTATTTAGGACTAAGATTACTGAACACACGAACTCCAAGCATGTGAAATACTTAGATATCCTATGTTTTAGATTTGGATGTTTTTATAGCACGTGGCTCTGTAGGATAAGCACTGAACTGCTAACCTCAAGGACAGCAGTTCAAACTCACCAGCCATTCCTCAGAAACCCTATAAAGGGTTGCTATGCGTTGAAACTGACTCGATGGCATTTGACAACAACAACAATCAGCTACTAACTGTAGGAGCATTCAAAATCAGATGGTACTTAATTACAAACATTAATTAAATCACATTTTCAAAATAATAAAATAGAATAAAGTAAATTGAGTCTTATTAAACTATTTTTTTTGTTTTTCATCATCAAAAGGGTGAATTTCTAATCACAGTAGACTTTTTTGACAGTTCATAAAGCTACGTGTCATGATTAATTTTCCAATTTTTATGTTTATTTTACAATAGGTTATTATGTAACTGGGAGTCTTGGTGAGGCATTGTAGGATCAGGACTAGACTGCTAACCACAAGGTAGGTGGTTCAAACCCACCAGCCTCTCCTTGAAAACACAATACATGGTTGCTATGAGTCAGAACTGACTTGACGGTAATGAACAACAACATTATGTAATCGAGACTTATCATGTAAAGAAAACTGTTGCTTTGCATATAGTTGTTGCCAGTGGGTTAGGTTTATCCATCTCTCTTTCTTGAGAAAACAGTTTGCACATTTTGAGGTTTTGTGGGATTCAGCAATCTAATAATGATCATTTTCTAGCTCCTCTAGAGCAAAGCAAAGGACAACTTTAGCACAAACAATAAATTATTTTTATGTAGGGGTAGGTAGCATTTTTCAAACGATCCCCAAAGAGTATTGAAACATTTGCTTAGTTTTCTTTCCAGAGTTGAAATGAGCCAAAAGCACTATGTCACCCTCCGGCTCAATTTCAGGTTCCCTGTATCTTGCTTGATATCACATAACAAATTCACTGAGCACCTGTGTATTTCAAGACATTGTGCTAGACAGACAGAAGTAGGAAATAGCAAGAATGAAAAGGACATGACTAGTAGGGGAGATTAAAAATACAGCTCGGGTTCCATTCCGAGTCAGTTGTAACCAGGCTCTGACATAAGCTGAACGCCTCCTTTCCCCTCCAGTTTTCTTAGCCTGCTACAGGCCGTGTTTTGAACAGTAAATCATAACAGTGAACAGCTGTTGAGTAAACACCTGAGAATAACATCAGCAAATGCTGTGCTGCAACCCCGTATGTGGGCCATATTACTAATGATAAGATGTGTCAATAAGAAAGGAGATGGTTTTGTAAGTGCTGTAAACAGAGTATGTTATATATCAGGGGACTTCCTGTGTGCACAAATTATTCCTCTTTTTGCTTACTACCTTTCACTACATCCTTTCTTTCCAGCTAAGCAGATGCTTCCTTTTAAGGTACCATTTTTACTGAAAGAGTAGTTCTCTCTTTCTGTCTGCATTTATCACTTTCTATAGTAGTGGTTATGAATCGGGCTGTGAACCTCAAGGTCAGCAGTTCGAAACTACCAGCTGTTCCTCGGGAGAAAGATGAGGCTTTCTGCTCCCGTGAAGATTTGCAGCCTCGGAAACCCTGTGCAGGGTCGCAATGAGTCGGAACTGACTCCACGGCACATAACAAAAACAACATAGCCCACCAGCTGCTCCTTGGAAACCCTATATAGGGTCATATGGGTTGGAAATGACTTGAAGGCACTTAACAACAATTCACTTCTGCTGTGGTGCTGTAGGATAAGTCCTGGGTTCAAACCCACCAGTCACTCCTCAGAAACCCTATACATACATTGACATTTACCAAAACTTGGCTCTTAAAAACCCATACATAGTGCTTGTCTCACAGCCAGATCTAGAGACTCTTCAGAGCTCTCCTTCTACCTGAGTTCTCTAGCTTTCAATACTGCTCCACCATCTGTACCCTCTTAATTGTCATCCAGGACGGACTCTGCTTTTCTGTTCTCCCCTCTTCCTGACTCCTAGGTTCCAGCTCACTGCCTTAGCTTATATTCTGTTGTTCCTATTGATTTCTGTAACTCACAAACTAAGCTGATGGCTCCTAGTCTCTTTTTTGGAGTTTTGGGTCCTTATTTTTCACTTCTTCCTACATTTCTTTAGACCTGGATATCCCATAAGCACCTCCAATACAACTCAAAAGCCAAACTCTTAATTTCTCCTCCAAATTGGCTCCTTTTCCTGGTTTCCTTTATTGTCCTCTTCTAAGAGCCCTGGTATGGTGCTATGGGAGTATGGTGGCTCCATATGATAAGCACTGGACTGTGAACCACAAGATCTGTGGTTCAAGACTACTACCTGCTCTGCTCTCTGTTCCCCCAAAGATTTAAAACCTCAGGAACTCTATACAAGGTTGCTATGAGTCAGAACCTTAACAATGACAAGGAGAAATTTCTAGCGTATTTAGGTGGCGGAAAGAATCAATTTGCTTAGCTGCTAACCAAAAAGCTGGAGGTTCAAGTCTACTCAAGAGGTGCCTTGAATAAAGTACTGGTAATTTATGGAGTCCTGGTGTGGCGCTGTGGGTTAATGCACCAGACTGCAAAGCCGTTTGAACTGCAAGGTCAGTGGTTCAAGCTCACCAGCTGCTCCTTGGAAACCCTATACAGGGTTGCTATGGGTCGGAATTGACTCGACGGCACTTGACAACAACAAGTTTCTGAAAAATCAGTCGCTAAAGCCCCTATCGTGTACCGTTTACTCTGCAGACACACAAGGGGTTGCCATGAGTTGGTGTCAACTCAATAGCAACTGGTATCCAAACTAGGTGCCCTAAACCCACTCTGGCTCCCTTTGTTCCCTCAGGTTCTTCTATCTGTTGGTGACTGCTCTGGAATTTCTCTCAATTTCATTTTCTCTCCCTTTAAAATGTCTTAGTTCACAGTATTGCATTGGCCTTAAATTATTGACTGGACTTGTCTTTTTCTTCTCTAATTTATCCTGTTTGCTGCTGTCAGTAGTTTGCTATTTGGGGGCTGTGGTGGTAGGTGTTTATTTTTGTTCTCTTGCTTCCCAAGGCAGAATGTGGTGTCCTAGGAAAGATACACAACACACAGAAGAGGAAGTCATCAGGGATAGAAGGTGTTTGAACTGGGCATAGAATTTTGACAGAGAACAGACAGGCATAATGAACTAAGGCCCAAAGGTTTTCAAGCATAAGACATTTTCCAGAAACTCAAGTTTGCCTGAAGTCAAGTGGAAAAAGAACAGCAGTAGGAAAGGAAGTTGAGGTCAGATTTTGGAGAATCATGAATGCTGTGGGGGGATTGAGTACTACAGTTGCCACGTGCATTACCAGTTTTTTACTTTGTACCTTTCCTGGTGTGGCGCTGTAGGATAAGCACCGAACCACATGGCTGGTGGTTCAAACCCACCAGCTGCTCCTCAGAAGCCCTATACAGGGCTATTGTAAGTCTGAACTGACTCGACAGCGCTTAACAACAACCTTCTCTGAAAGTTGACATTTTGGTACTTTTCCTTTGTATCACAAACACACACGAAGATGCTCTGTAAACCTTCACTCAATTCACAATTAAAAAGCTAAAAAGCAGAGAAAGAAAAAAGCAACATGCTAAAGTTTAAATTTATTTTCCATTCAGACTTTCCCTGGCCTCCTCCCGCCCCCCAAATACACTAGAGCTTCTATTTCAGGGAAGGAGGGCATTACCTTAGAAATACTGACTGCCACAAAAGGGTGAAATTATTTTTCTGAATTCTTAGGAAGTTTCGGAGAAATTAATTTTAAATCTGTCAGGTTTTTTTGTTTTCTAAACTGAAAAATAGCATTTTACGGCAGGCCAACCTGGGCCAGCAAAACAAATGTTTCACTAATATTTGTATTTATTAAAACTATGATTTTATTCAAATTCAAAAGGCATAGAGAAACTCTAACTGAATGTAGCACAAGTCAATTCTTCTCTACACCAAAAAACAGAAACAAAAAGAAACCCCTGCGTATCTATAGATTCCAACTCACAGTGACCCCACAGACAGAGCAGGATTGCCCCAGAGGGTTTCCAAGGCTTTAGAAGTTTCACAGAGCAGGTTTGCAGCCCGATTCGTAACCACTACACTACCAGAGCTCCTAAGGAAGCATTAGCCCATGAAAATATTGTTATCAAGGCTCTGGAGATAACAGCTTCACTAACAGAAAATGAAAAACAAGAGTAACTGAGGGAATTATCACTTAGTAACAGAGAGACCCTCAACAAGATGGATTGGCCAAGTGGCAGCATTGATGGACTCAAGCGTGGCAACAGTAATGAGGTTGGCCCAGGATTGGGCAGTGTTTTGTTCTGCTGTGCATGAGGTCGCTATGGGTCGGTACTGACTCAATGGCACATAACAACAACAACAAGAAGCTATAACTACCCTTGGGTAGCCTAGGAAGCTGGGCCTTTATTTCTGCTCTACTTTCATTCTGTTGTGGCACTGTAGGATAAGCACTGGATTGCTAAATGCAAGGTCGGCAGTTCAATCCCACCAGCAGCTCTCAGAAACCTTATACAGGTTGACTATGAGTTGGACCTAACTTGACAACCCACAACAACCACGACGCTTCCGTTTTGAGCTTTCCTCAAAAGGCCGAGTGTAGACAGGACAGTGAACTGACTAGACACCGAACCGAGTGTGCTTAGAATGACTCAGGAAGCCTTCCCGAGCAGTTAGTGGGATGGACCATGGTCTAGAAATAATGAGATATCAAATGACAAAATAATTAGGATGTGTGTTTATCTTAATCGTTAAAGAAACATACAACACTTTCTTCAAAGCACATCAGAATATCACTCAGCCATAAAGAGAAATTACCTCCTCACAGGTGCTGCAATATGAGGGACTGTGAAGAACATTATGCTGAGTGAAGTCAATCGGTCACACACACAATGTATGGCCCCTCATATAGGTACATAGATTGTGACCAGTGTTTATTACTGGTCACCAGGGGTGGGACATATTGTCCGGAGGAAACAGTCGCTGGAGAAGGATGTCATGTTGGATAAGGTGGAGGGTCAGAGAAAAAGAGGGAGACCCCTAACGAGATGGATTGGCCAGGTAGCATCATTGATGGACTCAAGTGTGGCAATGGTAGTGAGGTTTGCCCAGGATCGGACATTGTTTCATTCTGCTGTACATGGGGTCGCTATGAGTCGGTTCCGACTCGATGGCACCTGACAGCAACAACAACAAGGGGTGGGAGGGAGAGAAGGGGGAGTCACTGCTTACGATGTACTGTGTTTCTATTAGCAGTGGTGGAAAAATCTGGAAAAGGATAGTGGTGATGGTTTCAAAATATGTCGCTGAACAGTACATGTAAAAATTGCTCAATCAGTAAATGTTATTTATCTCCATGTTTCTCTATAGATACAGAGATGATAGATATCACAATAAAATAAATAATAAAAAAAGGAATACATCAGTCCATTATCTGGGTGCTTTTTCTACTTAAACTGAAAAATACATACTTGGAAAAGGAGACAATTCCAAAATTATGTTTCTCTTGGGGTTTTGGTTATGTGTCACAATCAAAATGAAGAGGAGCCATGCAGAGGCTAATATACCATTTACACTTTCTTTAACCCACAACGCTTTGGATTTATACACTGAAGGTATATTACTTACTCACTACGTATGTATTCATCAGAAAAGCTCTGATTCAGGCATATAAATGGTACCAAAACATATAGGTCAAAAAATGTAAATGAAGGCAACTGCTGGATTCCAGATGTCTAGACATTTGGCTAGAGTGTGACATCTATAAGATACAAAGTTGTTGTGGTTAACTGCAGTTGAGTCAGTTCCAACTCATAGCAACCTTGTATAGGGTTTCCGAGTCTTTATATCTATCTTCATGGGAGCAGAAAGCCTTACCTTTCTCTCACATAAGACACAAATTGCTGGCTTAAGAGTGAAAAATCCAGTGAATTAGGTTGTTTAATTGATACAGACACAGAAGTAGCGATTCAATCAGATAAATGATTATAGTGAGTTTCAAGCAATATTCCCCAGGGCTCTAGGTTCTTCAAAGTTAGCTCAAAAAACTTTCTTCAAAGCTGCAAATTGGCAGCTAAAGGGAAAGCCAAACACACTGAACAGACTAAATAGAGACAAAAGAGCAGACATAAATGTAACACAGAATAGAATAAATTTATTTTGAGGGATTTTTATTTCTTCTCATGTACCCTGAAGCAGCTAAGTGTTGGTTTCCATATGCTACTAGAAGCTGCTGCTAACTTAGAGGGATGTTGCATTGAGTGCAATTCACATAAAATATTAATAACAGTGGAAACTTCACTACTGTAGGGTTCTCACTGGCTAAAGCAATGCATTTGAAATAGTAATTACAATCCCCTAAAGAACTTTGTATTTGGAAACGTTTCCTTCAACAGGATAACAGGAAAACACTAATTAAAACCCAGTTGCTGAGTTTTCTTTATTGTGATTAGACTGTATAGAAGTTTCCCTTTCTGTGCAGCAAACACATTTTGATAATAATAATAATAATTAAAAAAATAGGGAACCCTGAGAGGAGATTTTTTTAGACATGTGTATAAATAACTCTTTAAGTGTTGAATTGCTTATGTCTTTAATGTTACGGCTGGCATTCAATGCTAATATGTTTTTGCCTTTGTAGGAACTACTTAAGACTTTCTATCAAGACAGCTTCTCTCTCTAACCCAAAAAGCCCACTGTCAGGGAGTGTATTCTGACTCACAGGGACCCTGTGTAGGGTTTCTGAGGCTGTTAAACAAAACAAAAGAAAAAACCCCCAGCAGAAAGCCTCCTGGTTCACCCGCAGAGCAACTGGTGGATTTGAACTGCAGATCGTGTGGTTAGAAGCCCAACTTGTAGCCCATTATGCCACTAGAGCTCCTTTCTCTGCAAATAGAATTAAATTAATTGTCATATGAAGTCAGAAGATAACCCTATTTTCCAGTTTATGGTAACTTTGACTTTTCTGGGAAGGGAAAATTATACCACGAAGACTATATTGTTAAGTGCCATTGAGTTGGTTCCGACTCATAGCAACCCTGTCTACGGTCTGCAAGGCTGGAGTCCTGGTGTGGCACTATAGGATAAGTACTCAACCCTAAGGTCAGTTTGAACCACAAGGTTGGCTGCTTGGAAACCCTATACAGGGTCTCTATAGGTTGGAAACTACTCAACGGCACTTAACAACAACAAAAGTCTTTACCGGAGCAGAAAGTCTCATCTTTCCCCTGCAGAACTACTGGTAGATTTGAACTATTGATCTTGTGGTTCTCTTGTAATCCTACATAGTTTGGGCTTTAAATAGTGTAAGTAAGAAGAGATAAATTTTACATAAAGGTGTGAGATGACATTTTTTTTTAACAAGAAAAGGAAAACTAGCTTAAAGAACCAAATGGAGGCTGTCAGTGACAGTGACCTTAAAGTCAACAATTTCCTCATAAAGATGAAGTCAGTTTATTACAACTTGTGATTGCATCACCTGAAATATAACCCTTGACTTAAAATGTGGCCTTGTGTTTTATGAGGTCTGAAATGAAAAGGAAATTGATGGAATCAAACCAGCAAATTATTTCACAATCAATGACTACAGTTGTATGTAGCTACACAGCAGATGCAGAAATTGCTGAAGAAAGTTGGACCAAATTTCCATCCTGTCTAAGGCTGCTGATAGCTTTATTTAAAATATATTCTTGCTCGAGAGAAACTGACTAGCAACTTGCATTTCCTTATCATTTCTTGGGTTTTCCAGTTCCTGCCCCAGGCCAAGCTACCCTCCCTTGGCAATACAATCATGATTCTCAATTTCGTATGAATCATTTCCTTGCCATTTAAGAAGTTAATGATACAAATAGCATTTTGTAAACTAATTCTAAGGGGTGGGTCTTCCAACTATCTTGATGGTTTCCATTATGAAAACCAAATATCTGTGTGATGGAAGAAAATTTTAATTTTCACTGATGCTTAGAATCTTTATAGATGAAGATTGACTTCAAAGATAATCTCACTAGCTCAATTAGGAAAGAAATGAGGCAAAGGAAAGGTAAAACAGAATATAAAACATAACAAAATACTGAATTTAATTCGATCACTTTGCTATTTTATATTCATTTGGGGTATTAATGATGTTTGAAGATCTAATATTTAACAAATATAGTGAAATATTACCAAGTTACATCTAAAATTTGTTTTTGTCAGCCCGTCAGTACATTGGAATTAAATGGTGATACAAATGTTTGTTTTTCAAATAAGCCTATGTTGTATGACTTCACTGAATTAGGTCTACAGTTCATGAAACACATGGATCTCCTCGGATCTTCCTATTATTTCATTTACATCCGTACTCAAAAGTCATAAACTTGATCTTAGATATGGGTTTAAAAAGTAGAAAGGTTTATTTCTTTATTGGTCCTAGGGAACTTGTGGAACTTTTAAATATTTGCTTGACCCCTTCAGTAAGTCTTTATGTTCCTTGAAGCCAAGGACTCAACTTTGCATAGTAAAAAGAGAAAAAACAAAACAGACCTCTCCAAATCAGCAAAAAAAAAAGAGAACATAAAACCCACCCCACCCCAAACCAAAGACCATAACAAACATTAAACCAGCTGCCCTTTCTTCAGTCAGTTCCGATTCCTGGCGACCCCGTGTGTGTCAGAGCAGAACTGTTTTCCACAGGGTTTTCAATGGCTGGATTTTAGGACACAGATCACCAAGACTTGCTTCTGAGACATCCCTGGGTGCACTATAAACTCCCAACCTTTATACAAGCAGTGGAGTGTGCTAACGTACCTACATCCAGGGAGCCCAGGAAAGAATCTAAATTCTGCTATGCCACTTGGATGTCCCACTGCTTGATTTCCTTATATTTAAAGTAGGAAAAAAATACCTATAGAAAGTGCATGAGCGCAATTTTTAAAAAAAATGCTATTTAAGCAACATAAAACAACTCAATCACAATGATCATTTGTTTGAAAACACTACAGTGTTTCCTTAATCCATGAGATTTTCAAGTCTCTTCTCTCCTCATGACAGATGTCAAACCACAGAAAGAAGCATTCCACACTAAACATTTAAAAAGCCTGTCTTACATCAGAAAGGTCATATCAGCATGGGGTGTTCTGAAATTGGGCATTTGGTGGGCAGTGTCCTAGAGTGGGCAGATTCACTCACCATTATGAGACATTCCCACAGCGAGACATTTCTGAAACCGACAGTACTGACATTTATTTCTACTTTTTTTGTGGATCCGACAGTTAAGATCGCATCTATCGTAAATAAGCTTCAATCTGATAGTTCTCCGGAAGAAACCCTACAAGGGATAAGAGAAAAAAAAAAAAAGCAACTATTAAGTCTCAGTGACACACACATGAAAAAGGTCCCTTCATCAGGATAACAGGGAAAATAATAATAGTAAACCCTGAGAAGAGATTTTCTTAGATATGTGTAAAATTCCTTATGTGTTGAATTGCACAATATAGCAATTGTGGCTAAACATCGGCCTGGGAAGAGGGAGGGTCGTGATACAGTTCTGTCACTGTTGACTTTAAACAAACTGCTTTACGCTTTTGAAACTCCATTTTCTTTTGAGACAAGATAAAGGATTAGAGGGTCTCCAGTCTCCTTTAGACACTGACCATATCCAGTGGATGCCATCCAATGCCCCTTGGTTCTCCATTTGTTTTTAGGATGCTCTAAAAAGAGCTCTGAACTGACTCCACAGCACATAACAACAAAAACAAAAAGAGCTCTATATTTTATGTAATGCAAATAAAACACCATGTTAACCAGTTCCTTCTCTCTGCAAATCATTCCAATGGCGTGCCCAGCCAGCTTGACAAAGTTATAATCATTTCATTCTAAACCACAATCAGAGCCAATAAAAATCCACATGTGGGTAATTGTTTGGAATTTTCTACATTGCCTAATTTCCTGGATAATTTATTTCATTTATTTGTGCAATTGAAAGAATGCCCTATAACCATTGTAGCCTATGGACCAAGAGAGATAATACGAAAGAACATTAGAGGCAATGTAGAAGACCACAGGGACTTTACCACTATCACAAATGGCATACGTGTGTGGGGCTAGTTCTTTTGGAAAGTACTGAAGAAACATTTATAATCAGAAATGTTTTCTGACTCCATTTTTGTGGTGGTTGTTGACAATATTCCTACTCATTTCTGCTATGTTCAGCTTTATGAAACTCAAGTCCTAATTTTTTCAAATTTATTTGTCCTCATTTGGTACAAAAAGCACTGAAGGAGGGACAAAGTTGCACTGACTTTCTCCAGATTCCTATTCTGAACTCTAGACAGGTCTGTCCTCCTGCTTACTTGACATCTCTACTTGGAAATCTAATAGCATCTTAAACTCAACTTGTCCAAAATGAACTCCCAAATTTCACCCAAAAGTTTACTTTACTTTCAGTTTTCTCCATCTTGTCAATGCAACTCCACCCTCTCAGTTTCTCTTACCCAAATCCTCAAAATCATCCTTGTCTTCTGTCCCCACTCTCACAAAATGCAATACGTTGTTTGGTTTTTTGATGGCTGGTTTCATGAGTGCTGATTGTGTATCCAAGCAAAACGAAGTCTTTGACAACTTCAATCTTTCCTCCATTTATCATGCTGCTATTTATTGGTCCAGTTCTGAAGATTTCTGTTTTCTTTACATTGAGGGGCTATCTATACTGAAGGCAGGAGTCTTTGATCTTCATCAGCAAGTATATAAAGCCCTCTTTGCTTTTGGCAAGCAAGGTTGTATCATCTATATATCGCAGGCTGTTAGTGACTTGTCCTCCAATTCTGATGACATGTTCTTCTTTATATAATCCAGTTTATTGGATTATTTGTTTCAGCATAGATTGAATAAATATGGTGAAAGGATACAACCCTGGTGCTGACTTTAAACCTTGTTCTGTTCTAAACACTGCCCTTTGGTCTATGTACAGGTTCCTCATGAGCACAATTAAGTGTTCTGGAACACCCATGGTTCCCAATGTTATCCATAGTTATGATCCACCCAGGCTAATGGCGTTCTGGCGTGATGTTGTAGGAGAAGCGTTCAACCAAAAGGTTGGTTTGAACTAAAAAGTTGGCTGTTCAAACTCACTAGCCACTCCTCCGAACCCTACACAGGGTCACTGAGTCAGAACCAACACGGCAGCAGTTAACAACAACTCAGGCTAATACATTTGCCTAGTCAGTAAAACACACGTGAACATTTTTCTGGTATTTTCTGCTTTCAGTCAAGATTTGTCTGATGTCAACAATAATATCCGTTGTTCCACATCCTCTTTTGAACCCAACTGAATTTCTGGCAGTTCCCTATTATCTTCAGCAAAATTTTACTTGCATGCAATATTAATGATACTGTTCAATGATTTCATTGAGTCATTGTTCTTCTTAGGAACGGGCACAAATAGGAAACTCTTCCAATCAGCTGGCCTGGTACCTGTCTTCCAAACCTCTTGGCATAGATGAGTGGGGGCCTCCAACACTACATCAGTTTGTTGAAATATTTCAATTTGTGTTCCATTAGTCCCTGGAACCTTGCTTTTTATCAGTGCTTGCAGTGCAGTTCGAACTCCTTTAACACCACCCATTCTTGATCATATGCTACCTCTTGAATTAGATGAACACCAACCATTTCCTTTTGGTGTGGTGGATCTACATATTCCTGCCATCTTCTTTTGAATGCTTCTGGCATCATTCAATATTTTGCCTATAGAATCCTTCAATATTGCAAGTTGAGGATTGCATTTTTCAGTTCTTTCAGCTTGAGAAATGTGGAGCATGCTCTGCCCTTTTGGTTTTTTAACTCCAGGTTTTTGCACATTTCATTATAATACTTGACTTCTGTCTTCTTGAACTGCTCTTTGAAATTTTCTGTCAGCTCTTTTACTTCCTCACTACTTCCAGTTGCTTTAGCTTTTCTACACTCAAAAGCAAGTTTAGGAATCTCTTCTGAAATCCACTTTGGTTGCTTCTTTCTTTCCTATTTTTAATGACCTTTCACCTTCTTCCTATATGATGGTCTTGACGTCATCTCACAACTCTTCTGGCTTTCGGTCATTCATGTCTATCTGTTCTTGACATGGTCCCTACGTTTGGCTCTTACAGATATGTTTTATACTTTTTAGCTTCTGCCTGAACTTGTATATGAACAATTGATGACCTGTTTCATAGTAGGCCCCTGGCTTTGTGCTGGATGATGATATTGAACTTCTCCATCATCTATTTCCACTGATGCAGTCAATTCGATTCCTACATATTTTATCTAGTGAGGTCTTTTGTGTTGTTGAAAAAAGGTATTTGCGATGAGTTAAGTAATTGGTGTTGCAAAATGCTATAACGCAATCTCCAGCATCATTTCTATCACCCAGGCCACTATTTTCCAACTACTGATCTTGTCTCTTTATTTCCAACTGTCCCATTCCAATCACCGGTAATGATCAATGCATCCTGACTGAATGATTGATATATTTCAGACTGAAGGGTTTGGTAGAATTCTTCAGTTTTATCATCAGTGGCTGGTGTTTACATCTGAATAATAGTGGCATTAAACTGGTCTTCCTTATAGGCATATGGATATTATCTGATCACAGATAGCATTGTAGTTTAAGATAGATTCTGAAATGTTCTTTTTGACAATGAATGCAATGCCATTCCTCTTCATTTGGCATTCCTGGCATAGTAAACTGTCGGATTCAAAATGGCCAATAACAGTCCATTTTATCAATTTTGTGTCTATTAGTTCCTTGCCTTTTAAGAAAATAGGAGCTCTGGTAGCGTAGTGGTTACGAATCGGGCTGCGAACCTCAGGGTAGGCAGTTCGAAACTACCAGCTGTTGCGCAGGAGAAAGATGTGGCTTTCTGCTCCCGTAAAGATTTATAGCCTCGGAAACCCTGTACAGGGTCGCTATGAGTCGGAACCGACTCCACGGCACATAACAACAACAACAAGTATGACAGGATAATACACTGC
This sequence comes from Chrysochloris asiatica, assembly GCF_000296735.1. Classification (NCBI taxonomy): domain Eukaryota; kingdom Metazoa; phylum Chordata; class Mammalia; order Afrosoricida; family Chrysochloridae; genus Chrysochloris; species Chrysochloris asiatica. Next base: position 2,658,279 of record NW_006408704.1, read on the forward strand.
TTAGTGTTGTTTCTTAGGAGCTTCATTAAATGGTATGTCACACCATATGTCATTTTTTGGGACTTTCATTTTTAAAACTTAGCATTAGGTTTTTAAACTTTATTTTCTTTTTTGGAGAATCTATAATTCATTCACTTTCACCATTACATACTGATGCATTGCATGACTATACCACAATTTACTCATCTATTTTCATGTTGATGGGTGTTTGAATTATTGCCAATACTTTGCTGTTATAAACTGTTGTTGTTGTTATGTGCCATCAAGTCAGTTCTGACCCATAGCGACCTTATATAGGGTTTCCAAGGAGTGGCTGGTTAGCTTGAAACACCGATGTTGCAGTTCAAATCAATCTTGCAGTCCAGCACATTAACCCACAGCGCCACACCAGGACTTGCAAATATTCTATGAAGCACACACTAGATTTACCTAGGAGTGGAGTTTCTGGGCTGTACAATACATGAATATTAAGTTTTACAAGATGTCAAACTGTTTTCCAAATACTGATAGTTTACGATAGTTTCTATTGATCCCAAGCCTAACACTTGGTCTTTTCAAGACTTTTTAATTTTTGATAATCTACCAGGTTCATAAAGAAACATGAGGCTGCTACTAACGTAAAGATTCCCAATCTTGGAAACCCTGTATAGGGTTGCTAAGAGTTGGGATTGATTCCATGGTACTGGGTTTCGTTTGGCAGTAGGAAGTACATGTGAAATAGACTCTAAGTCTGATTTAAATTTGCATTTTCCTGTTTTTGATTTTCCACTTTTCTAATGGATTGGTTTTTTCCTTAAAATTGACTTTCAAAGTATAATGAAAAAAATCCTATGATCTTGTACTTCCATTTTTCCACGAACTTTTGAAGTCACCTCCTATTCTACAGACTAATAGAATCTGTTGGCTGCTATTGTTGTTAGTTGTTGTTAAGTGCTGCTTAGTCAGTTTAGTTTCGACTCACAGCGACTGAATGTACCACAGCACAACAGAACACAACACCGCCTGGTTCCGCAGCATCTTCACAATTGTTATGTGTGAGCCAGTGCTGCTGCCACTGTATCAGACCATCTCCCTTAGCTCCCTGAGGGTCTTCCTCTTTTTCACTCACCCTCCACTTTGCCAAGCATGATGCAGTCCTCCAGCGACTGGTACTGCCTGATAACATGTTCAAAGTATGAGAGATGAAGTCTCGCCAGCCTGGATTCTAATGAGCATTCTGGCTGCACTTCCAAGACAAGATATGTTTTTCTGGAAGTGCATGGTACTTTTAATATTCTTCTCCACCACCATAATTCAAATGCATAGATTCTTCTATGGGTTTCCTTATTCATTGTCCAACTTTCGCATGCAACTTTCCACATCCTCTTCTGAATCTGGATTGAATTTTTGACAGTCCCCTGTCAAAGTCGATGTACTGTTATTGCAACCATTCTTAATTATTTTCAGCTAAATTTTACTTGCATATGATATTAATGATATTTCCACATTCCATTAGCTCATTTCCACATTCTGTTGGGTCACCTCTCTTTGGAATGGACACAAATATGGCTGTCCCAATCTGTTGGCTAGGTAGCTGCCTTCCAAGTTTCTCAGCTTAGATGAGTGAGTGCCTCCAGTGCTGCTGCCTCACTTTGTGGAAAGATTTCAATTTGCAGTCCATCAATTCCTGGAGCCTAAATTCAGATGGGATACATTGAATGCTATATTTTGGCTCCCGTGAAGTTGTTTTAATATTCTTCAGCTTCAGCCTGAATTTGCATATGGAGCAACATGGTCAGTTCTATGGCAGGCCTCTGGCCTTGTTTTAGATGACGATGTTGCGTTTCTTCATGTCTCGTCCCACAGATGTAGTCAATGTGATTCCTGTGTATTCCATCTGGCGAGGCTCATGTGTATAGTCATTCAGAGGTGGTCCGACTCTCCTTCTATCTAGTCTGTCTTACTTGGGAAGCTCTGCTGAAACCTTTCCATGGTGGCTTAGCTCCCAGTATCACAGCAACATGCAAGTCACCACAGTATGACAAACCAACAGACGAGTGTTGGGTTGTCTACTACAGTCATCTATACACATAGGTCTTAGCAGACGGAATGAAAAAAGGTATTGGCAGCGAAGTAGTTGGTCTTAACAAAATTCTATCATGCGATCTCCAGCATCATTTCTACCAAGACCACTTTCCACTGGCTGTTCCCTCCTCTGTGTTTCCAACTTTTGCATCCCAATCACCAGTAATCATCAATGCATCCTGATTACATGTTTGATCAATGTCAGACTGATGAAGATGCAGAATTCTTCAGTTTCATCATCAGTGACTTTAGTGGTTGCTGCGTTTCGAAAAATAATGGTATGAACTAGTTTTCCTTGTTGTTGTTAGGTGCCATCAAGTCGGTACTGACTCATAATGACCCTATGCATGACAGAACGAAACACTGCCTGTCCTGGGCCAACCTCACAATCATTGCTATGCTATCACTTCCAGCACGCCAGGACTCCTTTTTGCCACTAGTTGCTCACTAATATTGACTGCAAAAGTAAAGTGAATACAACAACCAAATAAGATCGTAAGACATACGTAACTATACTGGCAAAAGTAAAAACAATTATTTCTCACCAAAGTTTACCTGCAAGAATGGTTATATGCATTACTCTTCCAGTGATCAATGAAGCTAACATGTCTTTTTAATATTCACATCACTAGGCGCCCTGTGAGAATTATGAGGCTTCAAATTTCAGCAAATCCCGTTACAGCGTATTTTTTGAGACATTGATGGTCTCTTTCTGGGTAATTTCCTTGCATGTATCTTTCAGTTCCATAGTCCTTCCTTCTGCTGTAGTGTGTTTAACCCTTCCATTACATTTTTTATTTCAATAATTATATTTTTCACTTTTACAAGTTTTACTTGGTTTTTCGTATCTGCCTGTTTTTTCTGATAGCCTATTGCTACTTGTTCATTGTTTTCATTTGCTTCTCTTTTCCTTAAATACTTTCTGTGTTGTTGTTGTTGTTGAGTGCCATCCAGTCGGTTTTGATTCACAGCACCCTTGTACAGTGTTTCCAAAGAGCAGCTGGTAGGTTTGAACTGCCGACTTTGTGGTTAACAATGCAGTGCTAATCCTCAGCACTACACCAGGAGTCCGCTTTTTATGTAGCTGTTTTATATTCTGCACCGGCCATCCCAATACCTGCTTTCCTTGGGTAGGTATTGTTGTTGTTGTTAAGTGCCATCAAGTCGGGTCAGACTCATAGCAATCCTGTATAGACTTTCCATGAAGCTGCTGGTGTAGTTCAAACTGACTTCGTGGTCTGGTATCTGTGCTACAGTGCCACACTGGGACTCCTGGGTAGGTGTTGTTGTTGTGATGTGCTGTCGAGTCGGTTCTGACCCTGTATAGAGTTTTCGAGGAGCAGCTGGTGAACTCGAACCGCCAACCTTGCAGTTCAAACGGCTTTGAAGTCTGGTGCATTAACCCACAGTGCCACACCAGGACTCCTGGATAGGTGTGGAGGAGTCTAAATATGTTGTGTTTTTGTTTCTAATGCATTCATTCACGGTGACTTGCTTTCTTAGACGCTTGCTGGTAGTTTATTTGAGCTTACTGTGTGGTCTTCAGCTGTGAGGACCCTGGTACACAGAAGGCTGGTAAGAACAAACAGTACCTCCTTTCCAAAGCAGTTGTGTCTCTCTGTCTGTCCATAAGGCATGGCTCCCACTGATGTCAGCATAAGAAGCACAAAGTGCTAGTGTAGATGTCATAAGTGGTCTCATCTAGGTCTAGGTCTGCCATTGACTAATGGACAGCCTTGGGCAAGTCTCTCCCATCCATCATGTATATGTCTACATCAGTGAAGCAGACAGGTCTAAGTGGTTAACTCTCTCCTTGCTAACTGAAGGATTGCAAGTTTGAGTCCACCCAGAGCCTCCTTGGAAGGAAGGAGGAAGACCTGATAGTCTGTTTCCAAAAAATGAGCCACTGAAAACCCCATGGAGCAGAATGCTACTCTCACACACATGGGGTCACCATGAGGGGCTCAATCCAACAGCAACTGATTTAAGTGCCTCAATCTCTGTTGTTGTTGCTAAGCACTATTGAGCCCATTTCAACTCCTAGTGACTGCCTGACAGGAGTTTCTTAGCTGTAATTTTTATGGAAACAAATTGGTATATTTCATTCTGTGGGTCCCCTGTCTGTGTTCACACCGCCAGCCTGTTGGTAAGCAGCCAGGAGCTTAATCATTGTATCATCAGGTCATTTATCCAATCTTATAGGACGATAGATAGATAGATAGAGAGATAGAGAGATAGATAGATAGATAGATAGATAGATAGATAGATAGATAGATAGATAGATAGGTAGATAGATAGGTAGATAGATAGGTAATAAAAACTGTCAAGCCAGCTTGGACTCCTAACAACCCTGTTAGGGTTTCTGAAGCTGTGAGTCTTTGTAGACGCACAGAAAGCCTATTTCTCCTGCAGAGCGGCTGGTGGGCTCAAAGCGCAACTCTATGGTTCACAGTCCAGCACTTATGTACAGAGCCACTGCATATCACATGAGATGCATGTGTGTATCCGTTGAGGCTTACATATACAAATGGTTACATGGTATAATGCTATAGGGAAAAAAAGAAGAGAGAGGAAATCCGTTTTTTGGTGGCAGCCTGTCACTGTCTTCCAATGACACTTTGAATAAGTGGCTTATTTTTCTCATTTTGCAAGATACAAGAGTTGAAGATCACTACCCCAAACGTCCGCTTTGGGGAAAGTGTAGCCGGGCAAAACAGCCTGCTTCAATCAGTTTTCTTAGGTTTCCAAATATTCTATCATTTGAAGAATGAGTTCTACCAAAAGGACAAAAATATCTGACAATCTTAATTTCTCATAATGCATTTGTAGTAGGAAATGAAACAACCGGTAGGTCAATTTTGAGCCAGTTCTTTGGAGCAAGAATATTTTTTTTTACCTTGCATCCTTCACAAGCATGAACGCCATAGTGGAAGCCAGAAGCTTTATCTCCACAGACCCGGCACTCAATTGCCATGAGGGAGTTGGAAGATTCTTCATGGGGCTTATTGTAGAGCTGACTCTTTTCAGAATAATAAGGCGGGGAGGCAGGTTCCATCTTGATTGCACCTGTGCACAGAAACGCAGGAGCAGACAGTTACTACCTGAAAACAACGCTGGAAAGAAAGGAGGGCAAGCCACACTCACTGCCAAATTTTTATGATTTACATGTAGAAGCACTAGGGGAACAGCGAAAACAACCACTAGAGTGAAGTCAGGGAAGGGTAGGCTTTACAATGTTTACAATGTTTACAATCACAACATCTCTGAGCCTCACCTGCACAAATAAAACGGGGAAGGGGATTAAGTCTGTGGTTCTAGAACTCTTCAATACCCTGTCTGCCATACTAGAACTCAGACAGACAGCATTTAGCGCTAGAGACAATTAAGTTTATTTTGCTATGTCATGTACTGTATATGGTGTTCATCACAATATTAAACCATGTATTTTTATTTAAATGCTGCACTTTAGAAGTGGCACTTTAAAGCAGTCTTGTCACAGAAACACCTTTAATAGACTGTCCAGCTTGAAGGGCCATGAAACATTAAGAGACCAGGTTACCATGATCTTTGATAAAGAGTGTGAGAGCCTATGATAAGCAAGTTCTACCCTTCTGGTGGACTCCTGGTGTGGTGCTGTAGGATAATCACTGGACTACAAACCACAAGGCTGGTGGTTCAAACCCACCAAGCTGCTCCTCGGAAACCCAGTACAGGGTGGCTATGAGTTGAAATGGACTTGACAGCACTTAGCAAGAGTGACCAGCATTCTAGAGGTAAGGGTCAGGCCGATTCAATTTCTATATTACATTTGAACTGAAAACCACACCGATAAATATAACCAAGTATATTGTTTATAATAATAATAAAAAATAACAGAAACTATAAATACAGGAAGTTCTTCCTGTCAAGTGATGGTGACTAATCACACCAGGGTGGCTTTGGGACACTAGCTATCAGAACACGAAGTGATAAAAATCAAGGGACTAGCATCACAGAAATCATTTTTGTCTTGAAAAGTAGTTTCAGTTTTTCCTGAGTCTGATGTTTTGATGTGAATTTAAGTTAATGGGATGGAGATGTATCACTAGTCTATAATGAAAAATCTAAGTTTTGGTTGAAAATTAGGTTTCGGTGGAAGTGTTTTAAAACGGTTTAATTCTCTAATTCGAGAAAATGGACAATAATTTAGTTATGAAAAGTTATATAAGGTAACCAGGAACTGATACTTACTAACAACCTATAAATGGTCAAAAGAATTCGTAGTTTGGATGATAGACTTGGCCTGGGATACATCCGGTAATATAACCATGCTATAAGATGCCCCTAGGAAAGGAGGGATAGAGAGAGGGAGGAAGCGATGATCGTGGAAGAATGGGGAAGAATGATCCCCAGATCATTCTTTTTTGGCACACGTTGTTATTAAGTGCTGTCCAAAGTGATGTCAAATCAGTTCTGACTCATAGTGACCCTGTATAGGGCTTCTGAGGAGTGGCTGGTGAGTCTGAACCTCCAACCTGTGGTTCAAACCGACCTTGCTGTCTAGTGTTTATCCTATAGCACCACACAAGGATAAATACTCCATGGATAAATGGATGGCTAAACGAATGGTAAATATCTTCTCTATGGAGTTCTAGTCTTCAGACTATTTATTCCAAGGTTTGGAAAGATAATGTCATTCCACATCTAGTAATCTAGAAAGTGAAAATAAAGATCGTACTTTGATAGTCTTGGAGCTTCAGGTCATACTTATAGTCAGCCACCATTGGGTCTGCTCTTGTGAAGGGAATGTCTTCATAATGTGGGGTAGAAATGCTGGAGAAATCAACCGTGGTGAAGGGCTTGATGTCAAAGGAGTGAGAGTGGTCGTCCATTACAGAGAGATCCACAGAACTGATCCCAAAGTTGGTGGGCCAAAACGGCATCTCAGTGTCAACCATGGTCATTCCTGAAATGGAAACAAGAAGAGCCATGAAGTTATCCTGGACACTGGAGTAGTCTTCCAATGATACACAGAACACGAACCAAGTCCTTGGAAAAGCAACTGATCCATCTCATGAAGGACATCCAAACGAGACAAAAGAACATAATCACTTTCTTAGCAATGTCCAGGGTGCTTCACAATAGGAAGGGAGTCCCTTCCCCTTAAACCTGGTCATCGCAACCTGACATGGTTTACCTGAAACCAGTTACTACTCACTAGTAGTGATGCTTGTCTGTACATTACTATAGGTACAAACAGTATTTCTACCTTACATGCCCTGCCAATAGCTCGGCTTGCATTATCTTCTATAGGAGATCATCAATTGAGTCTGTGACTATTGTTTTAAAGAACACAGAGTTCTAGGATAATTTTATTTTCTTTAAATATTCCAAATATTTTTCTCTTTAAAATGATAAATTTGCTACTTCACTTATGCTTATAATGCTTTTTCATAATAGAAAACTTGGCTCTAGGTAAAAGAATGAATTCTTTAATGGCATTGTAAAGTCATTTTAAAGTGATACTAAAAAGTAATATTTAGTAAGACTAAAATCAATTTTTCCCCAAAAAAGTGAAGATCCCTTCTGTATTATGTAAACTTACTCAAATATTTATTTTTAAATGTTGATATTGTTTTTCTTAAAGAGGGGGAGGTTTTCGGATTGACAACAGAGACATTAGAAATGCATAGAAACATTTTATGACAATTGAGAAAATGTCAAAATCACAATCTAGCCCAGCATTAAATTTAAAACACTCCAATACAACACACTCAGCAACTAGTTAAAAAAATTGCCTGCTAAAGATGACAAATGCAACATGCATTTTTTTCTAGCCATGCTTTGGGGCCACAGTAAATATTATACTTAGAACCTGACAAGCTTAGTTCTAAATAGTTAATATGGACTGGTGTCACAGTGGGTTAAGCACTGGGCTACTAACCACAAGGTAATTCGAACCCACCAGCCACCACTCCTCAGGAGAGATGAGGTTGTGTGTTCCCTTAAAGACTGACAGCCCCAGGAGCACTATGGATTGGAATTAATTTGATGGTAGTGGGTTTGCTTTTGGGTTTGTGTGACCTACTGGAAACCTGTAGACTTTAAACCTTCTGACTTGGTTTACCTGAAACCAGTTCACGATTCCAAAATGACACACAAAAAGCAGTCACTCAATTCTGTAAATGTTAAGCCCTTTGGTCAAACCCACTATTGAAAAGCTGCGTGACTTCAAAACTGCTGACTTTGAAATGAAATACATGCATTGCTCAGAAAGCAGGGCTCCTGGAATCAGCTCATCTATGTGTAGTCATCAGCCCACTGTCCTCCAAAAGGGCTTAGCTCAAAGTAGGTGCTCACTCAATATTTAACCACCAGATATTAAATAAATTAACTATATTTTATAGTTGTGAAATTTTACCCAAAGGGAGAAAGTTTCAGATGGTAGTTTTGAACTGCTGACCTTGGGGTTAGCAGCCTGACTTGTAACCATTACGCTACCAGAGCTCCTTCAAAAGGGGGAAAGTATACTGGTGTTTAGTTAACACCTCCCATGTACGAGACATATCCCTTTATTTCTATGTAATCTAAGATATTATTCACACTCTATGAATAAGAAAACTGGAACTAAAGAGGTGAAGTGACCTGCCCAAGGTCCAATAGCTGTAAGTAGGAGCCAAACTTAAGGTTGACTCAGAAAGCCCTACTCTGTGTGTGTGTGTACTTACACATATATATAGTCCCTTTATTCTCTCACTGACAAAAAAGGTTTATGGGGGAAGGACTACTCTTCTAGATGTGTCTGGGAATGGTTTTTTCTCAGCATGAAGACAGTAAGGAACCTTTTCTCAAAAGTTAACTATAGCTTGAGATTACCGATTTCAGTTGTGGCCTTCGTAAGAAAAAAAAGTGTCTTGAAAGCACAGAGAATAGTACTGGAGAATATGCTCCGGTGATGCCGAGAGGGTTCACAAGTCTAAATGTCTACATAAACAAGCACCCCAACAATCTGAAATTATCTGTGTTACCGTGTAAATACCGCACACTAAAAAGAGGAATGTGTGCTCGTGATAGCTTAAAGGTCAGGCTGGGTTCTCAATGACATCCAGAAAAAACTGTTTGCTCTTAATGACAGGGGCACCCATCCAAGTGGGTCCTACTATTTCAAAATGTATCACAATCTGCCCAACCCAGACCACAACACTTGACTTTTAATTTCCCTATTCATTTCATTTTGTATAAATGAATTTCACATAGATACACATAGACTTCTTTTGTCTAGCTATACATAGCCATGTTGTTAAGTGCTGTTGAGTTGGTTCTGACTCACAGCAACCCTATGTCAGGTTTCTGAGGCTGTACATCTTTGCAGGAACACAAAGCCTGATCTTCTCCTGGTAATAGCCATACAGGTGGGTTTATTAGGTATTTCTTAGCATGCCTATTGCAAAGCCCTTCTGTATACAAAACAATGGTTGTCTGTGGGGTCCTGGTGTGGCACTGTAGGATCAGCAATGGAATGTTAACCACAAAAAGTTGGCGGTTCAAACACAACAGCTGCTCCTCGGAAACCCTTTACAGGGTTGTTATGAGTTGAAACAGATTCGATGGCACTTAACAACAACAATGTGGGTTAAACGAGACTGAGCAGTGTAAGCAATCTGTGATTGGCTACTAACCTGAAGAAGTTCTGGTGTGGCACTGTAGGATTATGCATTGGACTGCAAAGTCAGTTTGAGCCACAACATCGGCTGCTCAAGCTCACTAGCCGCTCCTTGGAAACCCTACACAGAGTCGCTATGGGTCGGAACCTACTAGACGACACTTAACAACAACAACAAACTCACCTAAAGGTTGGCAGTTTGAACCCATACATTGGCTCCGTGGAAGAAAGGTCTGATGTTCTGCTTCCATCAGCCAAGAAAGCCTACGGAACAGCTCGGCTCTGCAACACATGGGGCTGCCCTGAGTCAGGGTCAATGGCAGCATGCTTGTGGGCTTAAATTTGTTTTGCTTGGTTTTTAGCATACAACTTCAGCGACTTACTATCAGCCAAAGGCAAACTTCTGTTCATATCCCTGGGTACATCTCTTCTATCTAAAGATTTTGAGGGTTAATGTTAAAATAGTCACTTATATATTAAAGAATGTTGTTGTTGTTAAATGCTGTCAAGTTGGTTCCGACCCACAGTGGTTCAAGCTTACCAGAGGAGCAGCTGGTAAGCTTGAACCACCAACCTTGCAGTTCAAATGACTTTGTAGTCCAGTGCACTAACCCACAGTGCCACACCAGGACTCTATTAAAGAACAGAGGATAAAAAATCATGAAATTCTTAGATATAATATTTAAAAAAAAAAAATTGTACTTGTAGTATGTTTTTTAAAAAAGAGAAAGGTTTATTCTCATTGTCCTCTACTATTAAAGGTCAGGGAATTCTGGTGGTGCAATGATTCAGTGCTCAGCTGTTAGCTGGAAAGGTGACAGTTCAAATCCACCCGGAACTCAAGAAAAAGATATGCTGTCTGTTCCATTAAGATTTAGTCTTAGAAACCCGTAAAAATCGACTTGATGGAAATGGGTAAAAGGCAAGATTTGGGGAAATAATCACCCATATAAAAATACCTTAGCTTAACAATGAAGACTTCTCACAGCACAGTCCTAAATCCCTGTGGATGGATCCCAATGGGGAGGGTTCAGGACGGGGCACTGTTTTCTTCTGTTATACATGGTGTCACCATGAGACGGCAGCTCACCACAACAATAGCAATTTCCTATCTCTTATCCCCGACATCACACCCTTTTTCTCGGCACATCCTGTGGTTGAAGTTGTCATTAGGTGCCATGGGGTCGGTTCCCACTAATAGAGACCCTATGTATTAAGAAATAAAAACTGACTGTTCCTGAGCCATCCTTATGAGTGTTGTTACGTTTGAGCCCACTGCTGCTGTTGTCAAGTGCCATTAAGTTGGTTCCGACCCATAACATCCCTGTATAGAGTATCCATAGAGCGGCTGGTGGGTTTGAACTGCTGATCTTGTGATTGGCAGTCCAGAATTTACCTTACAATACCACAACCAGGACTCCTAGGTATAGCGTGCATATTAACACACTCTGCATCTTCTAGTCTGTGCGTCTGGCTCTCACTGCTTCCCTTCCTACCCCTCATCTCAAGAAGCTCTGGCAGCATAGTCGATTGCAAACTGAGCTGCTAACTGCCAGGTTAGTAGTTCGAATCTACCAGATGTTCTGAGGGACAAAGATGAGGCTTTCTGCTCCCGTAAAGATTTACAGCCTCAGAAATCCTGTACAGGGTCACTATGAGTCGGAACTGACTCCATGGCACATAACAACAACAACATGATGGTGCTGTGGGTTAACGCACTGGCCTGCAAAGTCAGTTTGAACCTCAAGGTCAGCAAGTTCAAAGCTCATCAGTCACTCCTCAGAAACCCCATACACAGTCACTATGGGCTGGAACCATCTCAAAGGCACTTAATAACAACAACAACATGATGACACTTGGCCTCAAGGTCAGTTTGAACCACAAGGTCAGTGGTTCAAACTCACCAGCTGCTCCTCAGAAACCCTATATAGGGTCTCCATGAGCTGCAACTGACTCAGTGGCACACCACAACAATACCCCCACCCCTTTAATCTGTACATGTTACAATTCTACTTGTCTTTAAAAACCAAGTTCAAATGTCAATTTCTTTACAAAACAAAAAGAAAAAACCCAAAAATTGAATTTTCATATTTTATAGAGAAGAATAGCACGTGTTTTCATTTTGCTGTGAAAAATGGAAGAATATATTTTCTTAATGGCTTGGTTGAGCTAAGACTTAAGATATCCTTGAAAAGATGTTCATCTTCAATATTATAAATTAAACATAACTTAGCTCGAACCCCTCCCTTCAGCAACTCAGTGTTTCTCACTTGATGAGGACAGGAAGATTAGGGCCTGTAAGGTAACTTTTTTCCTTTTCTAAGTAGAAAGGATAAACTAGAGAGAAAACCAGCTGGCCTCTCCGCCTCTGTGAAACCTACTGCCCAAATACACATCCCCTCTCTGCCATCCCTCTCCTCTTTCTCCTATTCTGGAACACCCTGACCTAAGCAGTATTATTCCATGAGCCATAGCATCGTGGTTCCCTAGACTGTTTTATTTTGACTCAGAGATGAGTCCAGGGAGCCTGCTTCTAATTTTATCTCTAGAAAACATAAGCTACTGCTTCTGCCAAACTGTAAGTCGAGTAGGTGTTTCCGTTACTCCATGCAAATGCCCATAAAGGAACACATGAGCAAAATATTTGCAGGACAAACAGTGCTTCTCAGGAACAAGTAACAGCGTCAGCTTTCCAGCTGAGGATGCTGAGATGGGCTGCACTGGGGCATGTCCATCAATTTCACAACCTTCTGTGTGTTTCCAGCATACAGAAGTCTTGAGGCCAACCTTGTGAGGAGAGACAGGAATTTTTGCCTTTCAAGATCTGGGATCAGACTTTTTGTTGTTGTTTCTTAAATTGTAGTAAAAATGTGTCTAACACAATGCTTGCAATTCCACATTTTTGACACGTACAGCTCAGTGACATTCCTTACATCAATCGTGCTGTGTAACCATTGCTAAATTTTTCATGACCATTAAAAGAAACTCACTGTTTCCTAAACAATGACACCCCCCCCTACACACACACACACCACCATAAATCTCTTCTCTTGTGCTTGGTAACCACTAACAAAACTTTTATCTCTGTGCATTTTGCTTAGGCTAGATATTTCATATAAGAGGGATCATACAATATTTGTTCTTTTGTGACTAGCTGACTTTATTCAGTAAGCAAACCTCTCACAGTACTCCAAGGTGCAATGTATTTCAAATAAAAATACAACCAATTTCATATAAAAATAACTTCTCTACTCTAATGTTGTGAGAGAAAGATGAGGCTTTCTGCTCCCGTAAAGATTTATAGCCTAGGAAATGCTATACAGGGTCGCTATGAGTCAGAACCGACTCCATGGCACAGAACCACCATCACTCTAATGTTGTTAAGTGTTGTCGAGTTGTTCCTGACTCACAGTGACCCAATATAGAGTTTCTAAGATGTTAAATCTTAATGGGAGCAGAAAGCCTCATCTTTCTCCTGTGGAAAGTTGGCGGATTTGAACTGCAGACCTTGTGGTTCGCAGTCCAGTGCTTACTGCATGGAGCCACTGTGCTCCCTTCTCTATACTCTCTAATGTTGTGGTTGTTAAGTGCCGTTGAGTCAGTTCCAACCCATAGCAACCCGGTATAGAGTTTCCAAGGAGCAGCCGGTGAGCTTGAAACGGCTTCACAGTCTAGTGCATTAACGCATAGCGCCACACCAGGACTCACTACTCTCTAATATTGTTGTTATGTGCCGTGGAGTTGTTTCTGACTCATAGCGACCCTGCATAGGGTTTCCAAGGCTATAAATCTTTATGGGAGAAGAAAGCCTCATCTTTTTCCATTATTTAGGGTACAGAGGTGGGTCAGAAAAGATGTTACCACTTTAATATCAATGCCACAACTGTACACCTTACTATTTGAAGTTTTATCTTATCCATCATGAAGAGAAAATTTAAAAATTCTATTATAATGTTGTTGCTAAGTACCCTAGAGTTGGTTCCAATTCAGAGACCCTGAATTATTATAGCTTGGGAGAAGTGTATCTCCTCAGTAACTGCATTAGCCAACATTTACAGAACCCTAAAAATTTCAAATATCAGCTCGTGAAGATAGAGCCAAATATTACAACAAAATATGCACAGATCTGGAGTCAGAAAACCAAAAAGGAAGAACACGTTCAGCATTTCTCAAGCGGGGGAACTGAAGAAAAAATTAAAGTCTCGACTTTTCGTTATTGAAAGATTCTCTGGGCAAAGTACTGAATGATGCAGAAAGCATCAAGAGAAGATGGAAGGAATACACAGAGTCACTGTACCAAAAGGAAATGGTTAATGTTCAAC
>NW_006408704.1:2673641-2684702 GCF_000296735.1 Chrysochloris asiatica
ATCATGTTTGGTAGGATGGAGGGTCAGAGAAAAAGAGGAAGACCCCCAACGAGTTGGATTGGCCATGTAGCAGCATTGATGGACTCAAATGTGGCAACAATAGTGAAGATGGCCCAGGATCGGGCAATGTTTCATTGCGCTGTGTATAAGGTTGCTGTGAGTTGGTACTGACTTGATGGCACATACCAACAACAACAAATCTTGATGTGGTGCTGTAGGATAAGCACTGGACTGCTACCCACAAGCTCAAAAGTTCAAACTCATCAGCCACTCCTAGGAAACATGATGCAACAGCACCTAACATCTTTGCTAGGAGTCTCTGGGTGGCACAAGCAGTTAAAAGCTTGACTATTAGCTGCAGGGCTGGTGGTTCAAACCCACCCAGAGGCACTTTGAAAGCTAGGCCTGATAATCAGTTTCTGGAAGGTGTCAGCCTTGAAAACCCTACTGAGAAGCTCCACTCTATATACCTGGAGTTGCCCAGAGTCAGAACTGACTCAATGGCAGCTGACAACAACAAACCTTTGATAGGTAAATACTGTGCCACATACTATAAACAAAGCACTTGCTGTTGGTAAGTGCCACTGAGTCAGTTCCGAAGCATAGCGCCCCTGTATAGGGTTTCCGAAGAGCAGTTGGTGGGTTTGAACTACTGACCATTTGGTTCTCAGTCCAGGGCTGATCCTACAATGCCACACCAGGCATCCACACAAAACACTTAGCACAGGTCAAATACTTAATAAGTTCTCAATAAATACAGTTGTTATGATTATTAGTAGTTCTTTAAAATATTAGTCACCGAAGTCCTGGTGTGGCACTGTGGGTTAATGTGCTATAATGCAAGGTCCATTTGAACTGCAAGGGCGGTGGTTCGAGCTCATCAGTTACTCCTTGGAAACTCTACAAAGGGTTGCTATGAGTCGGAACCAACTCAACGGCACTTAACAACAAGAAGTTCTATAGTCATATAAAAGGTGGGCTAAAAGGCCCCATGCTACCATTTGGGGACAGGAAGAGGAAGAAACACCAGTGAAGTCTATTGTTCAAGCAGAACCACGCCTAAAACAGATGTCCTGTCTTAAAGACCTCTGGAAAGGGGAGCAGGTCACTCCTTACAGTGCCCAGTAGCTCTTTCGTAACCAGGAAAGTCTGTCTTATTTGGCCTTTCCCCAACTGTGTTTTACATATGCTCCTCATATTCCTTTTAAAATTAAAAAAAAAAAATTGGTGGTCAAATAAATTTGGGCCATGCTAGGTTAAAAGCGAGAACCAACTCCATGGCACATAAAAACAACAACAACAACAACAGATTAAGCAAGGTTACTGTAAGACTTCTTAGATGAACATGCCAATGATTCAAAAGAATATACAAAATGGAAGGGGAAAGAGGGAATTAATAGCACGCCATATCTGAGGAGTGTAATGTTTGATGGAAACACGTTCATGAAGGAATGCATTTGGAGTTTGTGACTATCTTTTTGTTTGTTTTTTGCTTCTATTTTCAGGAGCGATGGAAAATACACAGTTATCACCCTCTGCATATTTGCCATATGTACATTAACAAAAACACATGCACCTGAACAACGTTATTAAGTTGTGCCTCAGCTTTTTATTAACTTTAGAATGACCAACACCAAAGCTTTATATTGGTCAAAAGAATCACACCAACACCAGTGAAAGAAAAGATTTCTTACTTAGCCTAAAGAGAAATCACAGTAAACACTAATGCCCTATTTTAGAGAGAGACTGCCCTAGAAAAATCCAGACAGACAAAAGAATCCCCAAACCCAACAACAACAACAGTCTGATATGAAGGGTCAGCAATGAGACCGACACTGTGAACTAGACAGCAATTAGAGTGCTGTCTTAGAAATGCAGGGGAAAGTATTTCCAACTCAGAATTTAAACACAGCCAAGCCATTTGACCACATACTCTTTGAAGTCCCACTGTATATTCCTTGTATCTTTCTCATATTTCTCATCCCTTTCAAAAGGAATTATTGTCTAACAACCTGAAAAAGTAGAGTAAAATTTAAAGTTGTTGTTGTTAAGTGCCATTAAATTGGGTCTGGCTCATAGTGATCCTGTAAGGGGTTTCCGAGGAGCAGCTGGTAGGTTTGAACTGCTGACCTTGTGGTTCAAACTGACTTTGCGGTCGGTCCAGGGCTTATCCTACATAGTGCAAAAACATAGGAAAATAATAAAATATATGTGATACTTGGTCAACTTCCTTTTGTCTAGAAATCTCCAACCTTCTGTCTAGTATCTGATTATGTAAACCATTTGCATCACCCAGAGACTTACTGAATCAACAAATTCCAATTAAATCCCAGCATTTCTGTATGAAAATTCACATACTGAGTCTAAAATGTATGTGGAAATTCAAAGAGCCAACAACTATTAAATTATCAGTGAAGACGAAGAACAATGCTGGAACACTTACCACCAGACATCAAGACCTATTATAAAGCTAAAGTAATTAAGACAATGTGCTCACTGGTACAAAGACAGAAAAATAGATCAATGTAACAGAAGAGGAAATCTAGAATCCACCCTACACATATACGAGGGGACTTAAAAAAAAAAAAAAATTCCTGGAAAATTTTCATGATTTTTCAATTTTATTCTTCCTCAAACTTTCTGAAGCCCCTTCCTACGGTCACCTGGTTTATGACAAAAATGCCACAGCAATGTGTGAAAAAGAATAATCTTCTCAATAAATGTGGTAGATCAACTGGTCATCTATATGATAAAAGTTTAATCAACTCTACATCATATTCAAAAATCAGTTTCAAGTGGACTGCAGATCTAAATATTAAATATCTAAATATGTTTTATCAATCTTGGAATAGACAAAAGATTTTGTCAACAGTACATAAAAAACACTATGAAATAAAAATGCGATCAAATGGGCTAAAACATCTTGTTTATTAAGTGAATAAAAAGTAGTCCATAGAGTAAGAGAGAAAAGCACTGCAATCCATGTATCTGACAAAGTGTGTTCTAGGAAAAAAAAAACAAACAAACCTGTCTAGAACTCATATCTGAAGTATCCAAGAGAAAAAGGGCCAAAAGACTTGAAGAGACACTTCACTATAGAGGATAGTCTAGTGGAAAACAAATATTTATTTATTTATTTTTTTAAAAACAAATATTTTTAACAGTGTTCATCTTATTAGCAATCAGTGAACAGGCTAAAATTAAAAAAGACAAAACATGCCAAATGCAAATAAAGACATAGAGCCTACTGGAACTCTCATGCATGGCAGGTCAACCGCATTCAAAATCTCCTAAAGATAAACATATCCTATGGTCCAGGTACATATCCAACATAAATGCATATATCTGTTCACTAAAAAAAAACAACCCCAAAACAAGAATGTTCATTGCAGTATTGTTTGCAATACTAGAAACTGCTCAGATGCAGGTAAGACAGGTCAATATATTGTGGTATGTTACACAACACAGTTCTATATAGTAATAGATTCATTACTCAATACTTAAGACTAATCTCATAAACAAATGCTCCACAAAAGAAACAAAGACATAAAACAGTAAACAATTAATTTCCATTTATATAAATTCAAACTATCAGAGAGGAGAGTTGAAGGGATTCCTGATATTTTTTTCTGTTTTGCCTTTAAAAAAAAAAAAATCTGGGTATGAGATCCACAGGAACGTTAACGTATGATTTGGGAACTTTTCTCTTTGTGTGTTATTATTGTTGTTGAGTGTCATCGAGTTGGGTCCAATCCACAGTGACCCTGTATAGGGTTTCCGAGGCGTGGCTGGTAAGTTTGAACAGCCAACCTTGTGGTTCAAACCTACTATGCAGTCCAGCGCATTAACCCACAGTGCCATTGTTGTTGTTCGGTGCAGTGAGTCAGTACCAACTCATAGTGACCCTATGTACAACAGAATGAAACATTGCCCAGTCCTGGGCCAACCTCACAATTGTTGCCAAACTTGGGCCCATTGATGTTGCCACTTTACCAATCCATCTCACTGGGGTCTTCCTCTTTTTCTCTGACCCTCCACCTACTAAACATGATATACGTTGCCAGCGACTGGTCCCTCCTGACAATATGTCTGAAGTATGAGAGATGAAGTTTGGCCATTTTGGTCTCCAAGGAGCACTCTGACTGTACTTCCTCCAACACAGATCTGTTGGTTCTTTTGGTAGCTCATAGCACTTTCAATATTCTCTTCCAACACCGTAACTCAAAAGCATCAATTCTTCTACAGTCTTCCTTATTCATTGTTCAGCTTTTGCATGCATAAGAGCCATAGTTCAATAAAACAGATTAAACATGAGAGAATCCTCCATAAAGCTCACGGGAAGGCAAGAGGGATGGGCAAGGAGAGAGAGAAAGTGAATGGATGAAACATGTATACAAATAAGTCAATAAAAAACACTTTCATTTGTGATAAAAAGGATTGTCATAGAATATGCAGGATATTAATTTTTAAATTGGCCTAATCAGAAGTTTTAAAAGAATATTAAAATTAATCTTAAGCTACCTTTGTTTTCTAACTGGCTTCCTTGCACAGTAAAGAACAAATATACTCTAATTTTAAACAACGCAGGAGATTTCATTCCAAATACAACCAGCCCTGGTAACGAAGTGGGTTGAGTTGCACTGCTAATTGCAAGGTCAACAGTACAAATCCATGAGCTGCTCTACGGGAGAAAGATGAGGCTTTCTACTTCCACAAAGATTTATAGCCTCGAGAACCCTATTCAGGGTTGCTATGAGTTGGACCAACTCAATGGCACCAACTACCACCACTTTTGCCTACATCAAAAGGAACCCTGGTGGCGCTGTGGATAAGCACTGGACTACTAATCACAAGGCTGGTGGGATAAAAGAGGAGGTTTTCTGCTTTAAATCTTTAAAGATTTATAATCTCAGAACTCCGATAGGGGCCATTATGAGTCAGGAATCACTCGATGGCAGTGGCTGGTGGTGGAATGTCTATTATATCAGGGGTCCTGGTGTGGCGCTGTGGGCTAATGCACTGGACTGCAAAGTCGGTTTGAACCACAAAGTCAGTGGCTCATGCTTACCAGTCGCTCCTTGGAAGCCTTTTATAGGGTCACTATGGGCTGGGGCTGACTTGACAGGGCTCAACAAGAACATGTTTAGAAAGATAATACACGTGGATTCGTTGGGATATCTTTTGAGACATTCCATTGCAATGAAATAAACCAATGGGTTAAATCCAATCAAGCTACCGATTTTATGTTCATTTTTAACTATTCTTTGTATCAAGACTATTTTATAAATCTTGCTTCTTAGAAAAGTTATCATTACATTTTATAATAAATGTTTGTTTTTCCAAAACTTTTCCTTGTTTTACTTTTCTTTGGCAGTTTTCTTTCTCAATATGTTAAGCACAATACACGTTTGGTCAGTAATATAAAACCAGAATCAGCTCAAATTAACATAACAGATTATCTAACACTAGGTACAAGACATTTTTCTGGCCTTGTAGGAAATACATTATAATGTGGTTTTTGACCTTGAGAAACTTACAAAGGTGGAAAATGTCAAAATAGCAGAAGAACGTATAGAAACGAAACTATGGAGAGAGACAGTAAGCGCTCCACAAATGTAAAGGAGAGACTCGTGTGTTCTAAGGTAATTAGGAATAAATAGCTTCATGGGACACATGAGTTTTGAATTAGGTGGTCCCAAATTGATGTTGGTTCAGATATTCCAAGGAAAAGATACTTATATTCCTATCATCCAGTAAGCTCCCTATATTTCCTGTGACTTAAGAAATAATAAATAACTATGTAAAATGAAAATTGCATATACAGTTGAAAATGTCAACTGTTTGATGTCTTACTATGGTTGTGGTGATGTGGTTGTACCAGACTTTATGTAAGAGTTCTTTTCTATGTAAATGTGGCCCTACCTAGGTCAACCTCAAACTTAAGCTTTGATTAGCTTTATAATCAACTAAGCAAACTTGCCCAAGTTTTCCATATATTCTGAGGTCAGAATTTTAAAGGCAGGGCTTTAGATAAAGTGTAAGATAATTGCAAGCTAACACCCAATTATCTTATTTTAATAATTATTTTACTTTTTCCCAAAGTAGTGGCTTGATTAAAAGAAGGAAAGGGAGCCTCAGAGTTCACGTGTCTGGAAAATGGGGTGGATACTAGGACTCTTGTCTCATTACTTAGTCTGGCTATTGGCTCTCTGCCAAGTAACTCAAGCTTGGTTTCTTTCTTCTGAAATTACAATTAGTATTTGGTATCTATCACATGAAATCTAAATATTCTGGAAAAATACTAAGGAAAAAATTGTGAGAGCATGTGCAATAACTTCATTAATAGAGTGTGGTGATTATGTGCTGTGGAGTCGGTTCCAACTCATAGTGACCCTGTACAGGGTTTCCGAGGCTGTAAATCTTTACGGGAGCAGAAAGCCTCATCATTCTCCTGCAGAACAGGTGGTAGTTTTGAGCCACTGACCTTGCGGTTCACAGCCCAATTCGTAACCACCACGCAATAGAAAATAAGACTGTTAGACTACAGTAATCAAAAAGTTTTGGTAAATCTTTATCATCCCTAAGGGGTTAACTTCCATTTTGTGGATGAGAAGGCACTTGTAACATATCAGGCATTGCATTAGGTGCTTTTGAGGCTTTCTACTCCCGTAAAGATTTACACCCACGGAAACCCTGTACAAGGTCGCTATGGGTCGGACCTGACTCGATGGCACTTAACAACAACAACAACATATTGGATATTAGTTATCTAATCAAGGAGCTCTGGTAGCATAGTGGTTACGAGTTGGGCTGCGAACTGCAAGGTCAGCAGTTTGAAACTACTAGCCATTCCTTAAGAGAAAGATGAGGCTTTCTGTCCCATAAAGATTTATAAGCCTCGGAAACCCTCTACAGGGCTCTCTATGAGTCGGAACCTACTCCATGACATACCACCCTACTAGTTACCTAATCAAATAATGGACTTTTGTTTTTTTAAAGCAGTGCTTTGGAGGCTCAACGAATACTGGAAATATCAAAAGTCATGTGGATTTGCCAAAGAAGGCAGGAATTGGATCATTCACAAACTGTATATTCAAACCACTGAATGGTAGGGCAAAATGGTGCAAATAACTGTTAATAAAAGGAAGTTCAAACCGATTTGTATCTGATTTGAAGCTTGTTGTTCTTGTGAAGTGCCGTCGAGTCAGTTCTGACCTACAGCAACCCTGTATAGGGTTTCCGAGGAGCAGCTGATGAGCTTGTACTGCCAACCTTGCAGTTCAAACAGCTTTGCAGTCTGGCGCATTAACCCACAGAGCCACACCAGGACTCAGATTTGCAGCTTACGTAGTTATGTGTTTGTTATGAATGTTCATTTTAGAATGATAAATAGCACACACTGAACCTTTGTTTTTACGTACTGCCCATACTCTAGTCACTGAGCTCACCAGTGCTGAACTACTAGTGGAAATCAGCTTGGAAACCTAATATGTTCTAGATATTTGTGGAATAA
Source organism: Chrysochloris asiatica (assembly GCF_000296735.1). Classification (NCBI taxonomy): domain Eukaryota; kingdom Metazoa; phylum Chordata; class Mammalia; order Afrosoricida; family Chrysochloridae; genus Chrysochloris; species Chrysochloris asiatica. The sequence continues at coordinate 2,681,155 of NW_006408704.1, forward strand.
AGAATAATCATAAAACATGAGTCTAGTCCTAAGTGGCTATCATATAATTTGACTCAGGAAAGATCTAAAACTGACTATAGTAATAGGTTGTGTGTCTAAATCAGGGCTAAATCACGGCACAGACCAGAGACACCAATTTAGTGCTCTAGTGCTGCTGTCAGTTAGTCGGTGGCTTTGGCAAACAAGCTTCTTAAATCCCTTTTTACATCTCAAAAAGGACAGATTTAGGACACACCCTACACTAATCCTGTTCATTAACATAACAAAGCAACTCAATCCTAAATGCGTTTATAATCACAAGCATAGAGGTTAGGATTAAATTAGGAATGCAATTTAATTCATAACATATACTGGTGTGGCACTGTAGGATCAGCACTGGACTGCGAACCACAAGCTCAGCAGTTCAAACCCACCAGCTGCTCTTTGGGAACCCGATACGGGGTTGCTATGAGTTGGAATAGACTTGATGGCACTTACGTGGACTTGGTTCTGACTCGTGGGTTTACGTCACTGACCTTGATAACAGATATGTTGTTGTTGTTAAGTACCGTTAAGTTCTTTCCGACTCATAGGCAACCCACTATATAGAGTTTCCAAGGAGCAGCTGGTGAACTTGAATCTCCGACCTTGCTGTCCAAACTGATCTTGCAGTCCAGAACATTAACCCTCAGCGCCACAGACACGATAGGATTTTATTCTTTAATTTAGCAAGTATTAGGTGAGCCGGGTGGTACCAATGAATGGTTAATGCACTCTGCTACTAACTAAATAAATGGCTGGTGGTTTGAGACTGCCCACAGGTGCCTTCTAAGATAGGCTGGGTGATCTGCTTTGGAAAAATCAACCACTGAAAATTCTATGGAGCACAAATATATTTGATACATATTTTGACACACACAGGATGGCCATGAACTGGAACCAACTCAAGTCACGGTTGAATATAACCTGTTGCTGTCAAGCGGATTCAGACTCATAACAACCCTACAGGACACAGTAGATCCATCCTGTCCCGTGGGGCTCCTGGGCTACCGGTAAACTTTACAGAGCAAATGGCCACATTGTTCCCCTGAAGAGCAAATCAATGACGTTTCAGGCAAGCACTTAGCTGCTGGACTCTTTAGTGCTTTAAGTGACATGGAGTTGGTTCCGACTCATAGTGACCCTGTACAGGGTTTCCGAGGCTGTAAATCTTTACGGGAGCAGAACGCCTTATCTTTCTCCCATGGAACAGCTGGTAGTTTTGAACTGCTGACCTTGCGGTTCACAGCCTGATTCTTGCTTTATTATGTACTTCAAACCCACCAGCCACTCCTCAGAAATCCCATACGGGGTTGCAAATGAATCAGAATCAACTCGGTGACACTTACAACTACTTACTGGAGCACTTCTATAAGGAGTGCTGCCGTGGCTCTGTAGGATAAAACACTGGACTGCCAACCTCAAGGTCGGCAGTTCAAACCCACCAGCTGCTGCTCGGAAACCCTACACAGGGTCACTATGAGTTGGAGCCAACTTGACAGACAGCACTTAACATATATCCATGAGGGAGCAAGATAGGCAAAAATCTCTTACTGCATGAGGTAATCTTCTAGTGGGATGAAGTAGACAAAAAACATCCTATGTAAATATATAAAACTCACTGCCATCAAATTGATTATGACTCATAGTGATACTACACAACACAGTGGGACTACTCTTCAGAGTTCTGAGGCTGTAATCTTTGTCCAGTGTCAGCCTCATCTTTCTCCCACAGAGCAGCTAAGTGGGATTGTACTGCTAATCTTGTGGTCTAACACTTAACCCACAAATTCTATGGCACATTAAACAAACAAAAAAACAAAAGAACCCAGTTGCTGTCAAGCCAATATGGCTAATGATGATCAGGAGAGGGGAGGAGTCCGAGAGGCTGACTGAGGGCAATGAAAGAAAGCAGATTTGGGGTTCTGCTACAAGTAAAATGGGGAGCCACCGCAGAGTTTTGAGCAGGAGACAGATGTGATTTACATTTATTCAGCACAATGGGTTAGGATACGCTGTTGGAAGGGGAGGGTAGAAGCCGGAAACCTAGTCAGGAGAATCCAGGCATGAGATAGTGGCTTGGATCAGGGTGGTAGCCATGAAGGGAGAAAAGATATATTTAGAACATATTTTTAGCATCATGGAGATGGAGAGCAATTAACAGTAAAGGAGTCCTAGTATGGCGCTGTGGGTTAATGCACAGGACTGCAAGGTTGTCTTGAATCTCAAGGTCAGTGGTTCAAGCTTACCTGCTGCTGCTTGGAAACCCTATACAGGGTCGCTGAGTCTGAACTGACTTAACGGCACTTAACAACATGAAACAGAATGAATGATAGGAACAACTTGAAAAGGTGGAAGAACTAGGAAAAGCATTCCCGGACAGAACAGGCTTGGTGACAAGAGTTAGTTGTTGTTAAGTATACTGAGTGAGTATGGTTTAGTCTTGAGACAATGAGATTTGCCTGAGTAAAGCTGGACAAGCAATTCAGGGTGTGATGGGAAATCCACATAAAGTGGATTATAAAGAGCTCTGAAAACCAGACAAAAAGGTTCAGCCTTTCCTATGTTCCTTATGGTCTCTTATATATGACAGGTGCTCAATCAATAATGTTGTTGTTAAGTGACCTCGAGTCGGTTCTGACCCATAGTGACTCTGTGTAGGGTTTCTGAGAAGCAGCTGGTGAGTTTGAACTGCCCACCTTGCGGTTCCAGCAGTCCAGCGCATTAACCCAGCGCGCCACACCAGGGCTCCCAATCTATAATAGAATATGATAAGAAAGACAGGCTTTTAGGACGATTTATCCAGCACTTTGGATTGGGTGGCAGAAGAATTTCCAACTAACACTGTCAACTATGACGAGAAAGGGATTCAGCCTTGGAGTAATGATAATTTGTATGCAGGTTGAGAGTTTTAAATCTACATTGTAACATAAACCACAAGCGCTATTCACCACTTGTGGGAACTTCAATCTTGTGTTGACAGTCCTTTGCTCCCTCAAATAAAGATGACATGGATCTAAAAAACTGTACTCAAGCAGCCACGTGATCTTGATTTGATTCTGCGGTTCCATGGGTTGGTTTGCAGTGTCTATCAGTTTCATGTGCAACCCCTGTGTCTCTAAATTGTTTACAGGTACAAAATTGCATCTCTCTCACACATACATAAAGGTAACCTGGTGAAGGTGTACAGAAACCAGATTCTACTCAAACGAGTTCAATCCATTCTCAATCACAAGTATGTTCACAAATACACACACTACTGGGCAGACATGAGGCATGTACTGTACAACTTCTAGAGTCTAACTTAGGTGGCCAAAGGAAGCTAAAATAACAGAAACTTTGTATCTCTCTACTGATCTGGTAGTCGATTGTTCAAAGCTGACCAGCCACTCCTCGGAAACCCTATACAGGGTTGCTATGGGTCAGAACCGACTCAACTGGCCAGGGCCATAATTAATTAAGGAATTAAAATAAATAAATTGGGACATATTAATCGAGGAATTAAATAAATGAGACATGGGGAAAACCTG
>NW_006408704.1:2685647-2696320 GCF_000296735.1 Chrysochloris asiatica
TAGTAGTGACAAGAATAGGGGGAGAAGAAGGAATATGAGATGGAGAGGAGACGAGACAAGAATGGAGGGAGGTTAGAGGGAGTAATGGAGAGAATGGAAGCTAGTAACGGGAACAGAAGAAGGGAGCAGAAGAGGGGAGCAGAAGAGGGGAGCAGGAGAGGAGAGAAGGGAAGCAGGAGCCAGGGGAAGGGAAAAAGGAAACAGAAGATATGAGCAGGAGAGCAGGGGAGTAAAGAATGAGTGGGACAGTAAAGATTGAGAGAAGTAGAGTATTAGAGTAGCCATAGAAATAATAATAATAAAGCATGTAATGAGAAGGTTTTGAATTTATTATGGCCTATGACTCCGTAATCCGCCGACGCCGCATACGCTTTCGGAAAAACCCTGGAATAAGTCTGCTGGGGCTGGCTCCCGGCACTCAACGACACTTAACAACAACAACAATTAATCTAATACAGTGAAGAAATTTATTCGGATTTCTCCTGATTTAAAAACTGCCTGTTCTACAAAAAGCAATGGTGATTTGGACTCCTGATATGGCACTGAGGATCAGTATTGAACTGCGAACCACAAAGTTGGCAGTTCAAACCCACCAGCTGCTCCTTGGAAACCCCATACAGGGTTGTTATGAGTTAGAACCGCCTCGACAGCCCTTAACAACAACAATAACAGCAACATGTGGATTTTAGAACCTCCCCATTTTAGGGTTATTTTACTAAAATTTCTAAGTGAAAATGCTGACAAAAATACTAATTTAAGATAACTTCTATTAGAGATACAAATTTCTGTAGCCTATGTTTTACACTAATTTTAAAACAAAGCAGCTGACACTGAGTTGCTGTCAGGTAATTTTCAAGACAGGTTGCATTTCTTATGGATTCTAGAGGGAAATATGATTTTAAATAAACTAACACCATGCTTTAGTTGTTTTCTATAATTCATAATTTTGGGGAAAGGTACATGAGAAATGAGAGTTTGAAGAACATAGTGAAGACTCCCAGAGTCTTCACTGTATTGATAATTAGGAAAGGGAGTTAAGTAGTTAAATTAGAAATAAATGATAAAGCCAGCATCATACAAAGAAGAAAATTAATATAGAATACGGTTAAAAAAAAAAAGGAGCCCCTGAATTTTTACATGTGAGCTACAAAATTCCGAGTTGTGTCATTAACCTTAATCTTGTCTGTGCTTCCCCCTTCATTATGATTGTTATTAAGCACACCAAGTCGGTCTGACTCATTGCAACCCTGTATAGCATTTCTGAGGCTGTAAATTTTTATGGGAGCAGAAGGTTTCATCGTTCTCCCACTGAGCGGCTGGTGTATTTGAACTGCTGACCTGTGGTTAGCAGCCCAATAAGTAAAACTCACTACGTTAACAAGGCCCCCTAGTGCTTCGAGCATTATCATCGAGGACAGTTTGAACCACAGCATCTGAACCACTGCGGTTCAAGTTCACCAGCACCAGGTCACTATGAGCTGAAAACAATTTGATGGCACTTAACAACAACAGTATCATCTAAGACAGTTCTGCAACATACTCATGATTCTCATTTAGGTCTAAAGAATAATGTCAGTCTTTGGAAATTCATTCTCTTCCTAAACAAATCTGAATGAAAACTGGAACTAGTCCCACCAAACAACTCAAATACAAAGATGCTTCCTCTAGGTTTGTTTGTTTTGTTATCAAAACACTGCGTAAGCCATGTAGAGTCCTGGGGTGGGACAGTAGTTTAAGCACTGGACTGCTAATCACATGATCAGGGGTTCATATCCACCAGCTGCTCCTCAGAAACCCTAAACAGGATCATCGTGAGTCGGAACCAACTCAATGGCTCTTAACAACAACAACCAGGCAGCCTCATTTCACTCAAGTAACTGCTACCTATTTTAAATAAGCACTAGACTATTAACCACAAAGTCAGTGGTTCAAACCACCAGCTACTCCTCAGAAACCCTACACAGGGTCCCTATGAGTCAGAACTGACTCGACTGCACACCAACACTTTAACATAAATAATTAGTGTTTATGCTCTTGGCTGCTAATCAAAAGGCTGGGGATTCAAGTCTATCCAAAAGTGTCTTGAGAGAAAGGCCTGGTGATTTGCTTTTAAACTTTAGTCATTTACAACCCTACGGAGCACAGTTTTATTCTGACACACATTCCACGGGGAGATGGGGAGGGAGCGGTTGACTATTTAAATCTCAGTGGCAACTTGTTTAGTTTTGATTTTAGTACATAAAGAATTCTGCACTTTTTGCTTTTCCACATTCCTTTAAAAGTTTCATATTTAGGGCATGATATCAGAGCCTTTTTCTATTCACTACACAAGTGATTAATACTATAAGGACTAAGTAATAATAACCTCCACAAAGTTTAAAAAGTGCTTTTGCAAATATTAATCTCATTTAATCCTCACGATACCTTGGTATCTTCTGCTTATATGTGTGGGAACCAGTAAGTGACTTGCTCAAATTCACAAAGCAAACTTGTGACTAAGAAAGAGGATAGGTCTTTCTGGAAAGGGGAACGCGTTGGTCAGTTATGAGTCACAAAGACTCAGCTTAAGTGTCCCTCCCACCCTCAAGTCCTGTAGTGCCAACTGCAAAGTTGTTGGTTCAAACCCACCAGCTGCTCCTCAGAAACCCTATTACAGGTTCGCTGAGTCAGAATCAACTTCATTGTTGTTAACAACAATTAAAAAAGGCCCAGAATACCTCAGTCCCATCTCAGGAGAGACTCTCATTCCGAAGGCTCATCGATTGCAGCATTTATCATGTCTCTAAGGCATATTTCCATTGCTCAATCAGCTCTAAAGGACAATTGTGTCACCATCGCTCAGTGCTCTGATGCAACAACCTCAAATTATAAAATTCACACAGGACCAGCTCTGGCACCAAAAGCAAGAGGCACATTCAGCTTGAGTTTGTGAAGCTTCTCTTTGGTCTTGCCAAGTTTTAACAGTGGAAATAGTCAGCATGGGGTTACTTAGGGTTGCTTGAGCCACTCATGATGAAAACTGAGAGAGGACTAAAGATAAAGAGGTCACAGTAAAAATGGGGCCCAGTAAAAATTGTGGAAGTCCTCTTTGGGAATAGTGGTCAAGCATAGCGGAGATCTCCTGAATATGGCCAATATAGCTGGATGTATGAATCACTGAAACACAAGAGCCTCTTTTTCTTCTACAGCAGTAACCAGCTGCTTGCAACAACCCCCAACTCCATTTTATCTATGACTAGGAAGAAGGGAGACCCGAAACAGATACTGTACCTACACCAAATACCTAAACTCTACAAGTTTGAGGTGGGAGTTTCACCTTTGCTAGCTCCAGTTAGCTAATGATGATCATATTCCTCATTCATTTTCAAGTTTGTTGGACTGTTTGGGCAGGCAGGGGGTGGCATTGAAATTGTCAGTCCATCAATATTTACTGGTTACCCACAAGATACCACAGACGTCTCTATCACTGGTCTTTAACCTTTAGGAAATCATTTCTTTTTAACAGAAAGCAACACTTTAAGAATAAGATGTAATCAGAGACCATGTAAAACCAAGGGCTAAGTCACTGGTACAAAATGTGTGTTGTTGTTATGTGCCGTGGAGTCAGTTCTGACTCACAGCCACCCAGCACAGGGTTTCTGAGGCTGTAAATCTTTATGGAAGCAGAAAGCCTCACCTTTCTCCCACGGAACAAAATGATGCTAATAATTCTATTCTGTTAGTTAAAAAAGAAAAGTACTATAACCCAGCAATTCCACCCTAAAGGCATGAAAGCAGAGACTCAAACAGATACTTGCACAAGAACGTTCCTTGTAGCATTGCTCACAATGGCCAAAAGGTGGAATCCAAGTGTCCATCAACAGAAGAATGGGTAAAGACAATGTGGTGAATGTACGCAGTGGGATATTGTTATTGTTGTTAAGTGCCACTGTCCAGTCGATTCCAGTGGGATATTACTCATCCATAAAGAGAAATGAAGTCCTGATACATGCTATGACATGGTGAATCTTAGAAACATTACGCCAAGTAAAGTAAATCAGACCAAAAATGACACTACAGGAACAAACACTTGGCAAAACAATAGGCAAATGCATGGATACAAAATGAGAACTTACTGCTTAAGAGATACCGAGTTTCTCTTTCGAGTGATAAAAATCTTTTGGAATTTAACAGTGGTGACGTTTTGCAACATGGTGAATGCAGTTATTGTCATTGAATTGCACACTTAAATACTGAAACGGCAAAAAAATTGTTATCCTAATATATATTTTCCCATAATTTTTTTTTTAAAGAAAAAATTTTAAAGAATAATTTCCCCCATCATTTTGGGGAAGATGAATCAGGGAAATTCAAGGCATTACAAGTTAAGAGATTAGCACAGAATGAAAACTAATTTAAATCACACAACCACTCTTACAATAAACAGAACTTGCCCCCAGCTAACCTAAAAGATTTGTTGAATTACATTCTAGACATGCTCTTTTCAAAGAGCAAACTATCACATTTTCATTCATGAATGATTTTATGGAATAGCTGGGATATTTCACCCTAAATTAGTAACTGAAGAAAGATAGCAATAATTTTTACAACTTGCAAAATTAGAATACTATCATTTTATACAGTATAATGATATTGTGTTCTGTTACGCACAGGGTCACTATGAGTCAGAACTGACTCAAAAGCACTTAACAATAATGAAAATAAAGACCTATAGATGAGGCACAGATGATAGACATATGCATCGAATTAAAGGATTAAAAGAAAATGTAGTAGTATTTTAGGAAACATTTTCCACAATTTAAAAAAAAAAAACTTGATGTTTTAAAAATTCGTAATTAGAATATTAAAATTCTTGACTTTTAGAAAGATTAAAAGCTTAAAACAGAGACATCCAATTAAACAATTACATGACTTAATTTTTCAACTTTTCACTGTGAAGTGACTTAATGTTAATGCCTGAGCATTTATACAGTACAACATGAATTACATTAGTCAACACAATCTTTTTTTTACATGACACTTGTAAGAAGAGAAAAGGTAAAACAAACAAAGAGATAAATATACAACAATACAAAATGTTAAGAAGCTGTGCTAAGACAGTGCAGTAAAAGGAGCTGTAGAAATGAACATATATTTGCCCATGGCCAAGAAAGGAATGTTGAAAATCTCTTATCTGTCTGAATCTTTCATATCCTAGTAGAAGTAATAGTTACTAGTTTTATTTAGCATGCAATAAGCATCTAACCTTTTAGCAACCTCATTTATTTCTAATGGGAACTGAGATGTTTAGAAAAGATGTTCTTCAAGGTCCCCACAATCTATTCTTCTACAATGGAGTAGGTACTATGCTAGGTCTCCTAAGAAACATTAAGAACATACATAACTTGGTTCCTGTACTCTGGGGGCTTACAATGAGGTAAAATGTACACGCAAATGCCTAGATTTCAAAGTAGAACAGGAAAGTACTTTAAGAGAGAAAGTGCTGGAAGAGGGATAAAAACTGCTAAGAGAGAGAGAGATCTGACATAAAAAGCGGCAGGGGAGGGGGAGCCTTCAAAATATTCTCCAAATGCCTAAAGTATTTTTGGGGAATGTATGCAAACTCAGGAAACAAAAATGAAAATGAATACGATTGGTTTGGGATTCAAACACACCTTTAATGCCTACAATTCAGGAAGTGAGAACCACATACAGAAATAAATAAAATAGGTACTAGGTTTTTTGCCCCCAAAGGTTTTGAATATGCTTTATCAATGAACAACTTTATCAATGAACAACTAGCACAGAAAGTTAAGCATCAAAGTACTAGAGGATAGATACAATAGCAGACACGACAGTATCATAATCAATATAATTTGAAAAACAACTTTTCTATATTAGTTTGACACATTAGGAGCAATTTTACCTTTACTTAATGCCCAAAGTATCCCAAAAAGCCCTTTCTAGAATCAACTTTACCTTGGGAAGTGCTTGCAGACAGTGTATCAGTGAAGGAGCGGCTCTCTGGGTCAATGAGAGAATCTCCCAAAGTTTCACCCATTCCAGCAGGGAACAGAGATTTGCTGGGATTCAAACAGGTATCTTGTCTGTTTCTCACAAAGAATCAATCCATTAAAAGAAAAGGACTCTCAATAATAAAACATGTGAAAACACCAATGAATCAAGACATCAGTCTCCAAACATTTGGGAGGCGGGAATAAATGCAGAGAGAAGCAGGTCTGAATAGATTGGCACTATCCTATTAGAAAGCCAGCTGTGACAAAATGTGTGTCATAATGCTGCTCCCTGCTTTGGCAAGACTTGGTCCATTACAAAGAAAACATTGCCACACTGTCTCGCCAGTGACCCACATGTCCAGGGTCTTGTGAGTGGTGTCAACGGTACAATATTTACAATGATCAGAGTAAGGAGACAGTTCAATATTCAAGTGCTTCTTAAAATGGAAAGATTTAAATCCTGGGTTATGAAATACCAGATACATTTATCTGGACAAAAAAAAATGTTTTTTGAGCTGTCCACCCCTGGTTGGATCCCTAGTCACACTATCTGAATTCAGTAAAGTTTTGAATTCAAATATGCATTCATTCTAAATTTGGTTAGCAGCATGCTATTGAAACGTTACAGTCCTAAGGTATGTATTCTACTACCTTTATCAGGTGCTGCTGAGTTGATTCTGACTCATGATGGACCCATGCGTGTCACGGTAGAACTGTGCTTGCTAGGGTTTTCACCGGCTGACTTTTCAGAAGTACATCTCCAGAGACATCTCAAATTGGAAGTCTTTTCCTTAGTATTAGCCACCCAAGGACTCCTCGACTACTTTGCTGTTGTTTTCAGGAGCCCTGGAGTCGGTTCCGACTCATAGTGACCCTGTCTAAGGTTTCTGAGGCTTTAAATCTTCACTGGAGCAGAAAGCCTCATCTTTTGACCATGGAGCGGCTAGAGGGCTCAAACCGCCAACCTTGTGGTTCAAAGTCCAGTGTTTATTGTATGGATCCACCATGCTCCCCCTCTACTACTCTGTTGTTGTGAAATGCTGATGAGTCCGTTCTGACTCATAGCAACCCTATGTTACAGGGTTTCCAAGGTTTGAACCCAACCTTGTGGTTAGCAGTCCAGTGCTGACCATACAGCTCCACACCAGTCCCAAATGAGCTGACTGCTAGCCTAAGTCTATAAAGTTAAATAGTTGAGAGAACGAAGGCAGAGCATACCATAGGTTTTTTTGGTTGTTTTTTAAAAGCATGTTATTACTGCTAGCCTGGTGTGGCACTGTAGGATAAGCACTGGACTGCTAACAACGTCAGTGGTTCAAACCCACCATTGGCTCCTCAGAAACCCTTTACATGGTCGCGTCGCTATGAGTCAGAACTGACTCTATGGCACTTGACAACAGCAACAAGGTTGGTAGTTCAAACCCACCAGCCATTCTGTGGGCAAAAGATGAGGCTCCCTTAAAACTTTATAGTCTTGGAAACCCTAAATAGGGTCACTATAAGATGGAAAACCTGCAAACAGGGCAGTGGATTTGATTTACTTTAATTGATTTTTTTGGGGAAAATTTATATAGCAAATAAGTTTTATATTTAACAATTTCTATACACTGTATTCTGCCACATTGGTTACCCTTTTCCCAACAGGTCAGCATTCCATTATTTCTATTCTGTGTGCTCTGTTCCCACGGCTCTAGCTTCCTTGTCCCCTGTACCTTCTCATCTTTGATCTGGGGGTAACCACTGACTTTAGGTCTCATTTTGATGACAGGTTACAGGAGCTCCATACTCTCATATAACTTACTTTATGAGCCACTCTGTCTTTAGTTGGCTGGTTACTAAGGGGAGTGGTTTGAATTCCAAGTTTAAAGGGTATTCTAGAGTGATTCCTCTAGTCTTGAGGGTTTCTTTTGTCTCTACTGGTTCAATAAATCTGGCCTTTTTTAGGAATCTGAGTTTTGTTCTATGTTTTTCTCCCATTCTATTGTGGCCCTGGTCAAAGCGGTCAGTAGTGGTGGCTGGGCACCAACTGGCTCTTCTGGTCTCAAGGTAGCTGACTCCATGATTATTAGTCCTATTGACTAGTTTTTTTCTCTGAGACTTTAGTTTTCTTCCTTTTCTTTTGCTCCAGACACCCAGAGAACAATAGCTTATCTGAGATGGCCACTCACAAGCTTTTAAGAACCCAGCCTCTGCTTTCCGAACTAGCAGTGTAGAATACCAACTTTATGAGCTATGCTACGCCAACTGACCGAGTTTCCTCGCTGAAACTAAGCCCTCAAACCCAATAGGCTGATCCCACAAGGTATGTAGGCTAAGTCTAGGAAGTATGGTAACTATGGCCCGACGTGCTTTACTTTATTTGTGAATGCAGCACACATAAGCATTCATGCGTATGGAAACACCTACACATGTACACATGTATATTCATATGTACTAACCCATTGTTGTTGTTGTCAAGTGTTGTCTAGTCAATTCTGACCCATAGATTCGGAGAAGAAGCTGGTGATCTTGAACCGCCAAGCTCGCAGTTCAAACGGCATAGCAGTCTGGCGCATTAACCCACAGCGCCACACCTCATACTTATATAAGCATAAATACCTATGTAACCATGCACATAATTTTTAGTTATTATTGTTGTAAAATTGTATCTATTGTGGCTTTTACCAAAATTATCCCTTATTCTTGTGTACTTCTTAGCATCTTAATTTACCTCAGTCAAATGTGCTGACTTCAGTCTTACTTGGTATCACCTCACCCACTACTTAAGCTAACGAGTGTCTACTATCTATAAAGTGATTTCCCATCTTGCTCCTTCCAACTCCTGGTAATCACCAAAGAGTGCTGCTACTCTTATCTTTTTATAATAGTGAGATAATATTAATATTTGTCCTTTTGTGGCAGACTTACTTCATTCAGTATACTGTCCTCCAGATTCATCCATGTTACTGAGAACTCATCTTATTCTTTATGGCTGTGTAGTATTCCATTGTATGTATCCACCAAAGTTTGTTTATCCATTTATCTACTGGTGAACAGTTGGGTTGTTTCCATCTTTTTGTTATTGTGAATAACGCTGTAATGAACATAGGTGTGCATATGTCTGTTCTGCTCAGTAGTTTTCATTCTTTTGTGTATAGACCTAGGAGTTGGATTGCTGGATTATAGGGTATTTCTATTTCTAGCTTTCGGAGGGAGCACCATACTGTTTTCCAAAATGCTTGGGACAATTTATAATCCCACCAGCAGTGGATTCCAATCTCCCTGAAACCTTATTAGCATCTGTTGTTTTTTTTAAACAATGCTAGTTTTGCAGGAGTGAGATGGTTTTGATTTGTATCTCTCTGTTAGCTAATGATAATGAGCTTCTTTCTTCTCATGAGTTCGCCACCTGTTTGTTGAGGTCCTTTTGCCCATTTTTAAATTGGGTTGTTAGATTTTTTGATAGTGAGTTTCTAAAGTTTTCTATATATTTTAGAGGTTAGACCTTTAGAAGATACATCATCCGCAAATATTTTTTCCCCAAATCTGTAGGTTTTCTTTTGATAAAATTTTTTAGCATAAATGTTTATTTTTAAAAAGTTGTTACTGTGAATTGAGTGAAGGTTTATGGGACAGGTAGTTTCACATTCAACAAAGCATTGCAATGATTACAATCCCCTCCATGCACCATCAGCTAATAGTATTTACCTCAATTACTTTTTTTTTTTTTAATGTACACATACCACATTGAAAACATATATTCGTTTAAATGTCTAAAGGGCACATTTTGCAAGCCAGCCTCCTGTCCTCAGGCACCCTGCTAAATGTTTAATTTTGAGGATTCCCAGTTATCTAGTTTGTCTTCTGTTGTTCATGCATTTGTAATTTTGTTTGGTACTCTTTTACTGAAAACAACTTGGTCTCAGAGTCTTGTCCCGATATTTTCTTCCCAACTTTATAGTTTTGGCATTAACATTAAAATGTCTTTGATCCATTTTGAGTTAGTATTTATGTATGAATCCTGTTTTATTTTTCTGCAAATGGATATCCAATTTTGCCAGCACCATTTATTAAGGAGACTGCTTCTACCATATCGAATGGACTTTGACCCCTTGTTGAAAACTAGCTGCCCCTTGTTGTTGTTAAGTAGTGTCAAGTTGGTTCGATTCATACCAACACAGTATAGAGTTTCTGAGGAGCAGCAGCAGGCTTTGAGCCAATGTTTATCTTACAGCACCACACTAAGACCCCTAGTACCCATTGCTGTTGTTGTGAAGTGCTGTCAAGTCAGTTCTGACTCATAGTCACCCTGTATAGGGTTTCCAAGGAGAACCTGGTGGGTGTGAACTGCTAACTTTGTGGTTCGCACTCCAGTGCTGATCCTACGCGCCATACCAGGAGTTCCCCATAGAGGGATGGATTTATTTCTGAGTTCTCAATTCTATTCCACTTATCTTGGTTATGTATCATTGAACCAGCATCAGGCTGCTTTGATCACAGTGACTGTATGTGTTGTATAACTTTCCTTCAGGCAACATACGACTGCATATTTAAGTGGGCTTCAAAACGTTCATGGGAAAATGGAATGAAAAGATAATGGAATTTTTCCATGAACTCCAAGTCCCCTTTAATGTCTTATTATATATATAATGTCTTATCATATATATAAGGAACTCTGGTAGCGTAGTGGTTACGAAT
>NW_006408704.1:2696613-2765214 GCF_000296735.1 Chrysochloris asiatica
ATAAAAACTATTATATTAAAAATTCAAGTTACATAGATGATTTATAATAACAAATGGGTGTTATTTTGCAATGCACAAAAGATATTATCATTATTACTGTATTATGACATTAAATATGTTTTAGTATATCTGGTGTCGTGCTGTAGGATAAGTACTGGACTGTTAAGCAGAAGGTTGGCCATTCAGAGCCACCAGGTGCTCCTTGGAAATCTTACACAGAGTTGCTGTGAGTTGGAACCAAATCAATGGCACTTAACAACAGCAGTGTATCTGAAGTGTTTCTTTAATTTTGGGGAACAGAGCAAGATACACCATAGACTAAGACAAACATTTGACTAACTGATATTAAATATGCACCGTAACTAACTGTTCTGACTTATGTACAAATTCAACTTAAAGACAGACTTAGGAACACAAGTCATCTGCAAAATGGGGACTGCCTTATATAGCTGGTGTTTACACAACATCCAAGTCTGATAGCATCCTATTTCACAGAATGTATCACAGATGTTACGGGAAGCAAGACTATATAATATGTTTTGAAGTTGGGCAGTCTGCGGCTCTCCTATACTTCGTTATTTAATGTTCTTTGGATTACTTGGAGTCTCCTTCTTTTCCATATAAAGGTGATATGTTTTTCCACTTCAGTAAAGAACGCTGTTTGAATTTGAATCAGGATTGCATTATATCTATAGATCATTTTGGATAGAGTCTGACATGTTTTTGATTTTATATATCAGGGTTTGCTTGTTCAAAACTTAAGTTTATCCATTAATAACAAATGCAGCACTGTTGCATCGGTGGATGTTTAAACATCAGTTGAAGCTTAGATGATAAATGCCACGTCACAATGAAAAATGCCGAGTTCTCTCTATGAAGATTACATTACCAGGAAAAAAAATTGACTTAAAATGATGGCTTGGCTAGGAATTGTGGTCAGTTTTGTAATCAAGAAAAAGCTGGCTTCTTGCTCAAGGCCTTTAACCTTTTTGGCAAGCAAAAGCGCTAATTCTGCCAAACTCCTAATGTGGGAGCAGGCCTCCTCTTGTCACATAAGTGGCCTAATAGAATTGCAGCAACTTGTGGATTTTAAAAGTTGCCCCCACATAGGGCAGTATATCACATGGCAGTAATGATCTCAATTGCATTTATCCCAATATTCCCCAGGTGGAACATATATGGGTATATGTGTGCGTGCATATATGTATGTGTGTGTATATATATATATATATATATATATGTGTGTGTGTGTGTGTATATATATATATATATATATATATATATATATACACACACACACATATATACATACATACATATATATATTCATGGTTGGGGAGTATATCTGGCTAATCTACACTGATCTATTTATCTTTCAAGGGGACTAGAGAAAGTTTCCCTGTAGATCATGGAGCAATAGTTTGGTGGGAAAACACTGGGACTAAATAGTACATAACAGAGTAGAGAGTTGAACAATCGGTATTTAAAGCAAAAGGAAAATAAAAATTTCATTAAGGTCATTCAAAGGTAAGCTTAAAGTAAGTTTCTTGGTAGTCCAAATGACTGCAGTAATTATAGAATTAGTTCTATCTCCACTCAATTTTACTTCTCAATAAGAGATTGCTCCTTCATCTTAATGCTGGGCAATGTACTTACGCTGCAAAGTAATCCAGACACAATGACGTAACATTGAAGGGTGTGACTGAATCCAAGATTCTTGGTTCAGTTTATGAGAGAGCAAAAGAAATCATTCAAGTCAAAAATACTTTCCTTCTTTTTAATAAACAGAACAAGAATGTAAACCCCATTCTGCCTTTGGGTATGCCTACTCAGAATCCCAGGATATGCTTGGGTTTAGGTCTGATTGCCTATTACAGGGCAGTGTCTCACCAATTCCCTGTCACCATCTCATTCCTGATCTCACATTCCAAAATCCTTCAACTTGTGAAAAGCAGATAAGATTTTTCAAAATGTTGTTAAGATGGTGCAGGACTATAAAAATGATAAAACTGGCAGAATGACTTTAGAATGGTAGTAACTCTTCAGTGTCCAAAACTTTGTTAAAATATGAGAGCACTGGCCTCCAGATTGTGACAGAGCTGCACCTGGATTCTCAGTCTTTAGGTCCTCACTTCCCAGGCCAGCCTTCGACTGCCCCTCACCAGCGTCCACTCTTGCTGCTACATGCCATCGAGTCGGCTCCAACGTCTCCCTCTTGTTTCTACCTTCCCTCAACTATAAGGTAGCTCATGTCTGTCACTCTCTCCCTATTTGGGAATAGTCTTAAGTTTTGTTCTGAGGCCAATAGTATTATAGGTTCTCAAATTGCATAATAGTCTCTGTTAGTATCTGGGAAACATGTAGACCTATTTTTGGAACTATCCTCAAAGGGACTTATTTCTGAGTTCTTCACCTTCTTTTCTGTGTTCTTCACTCTTCTTTTCTCAGACACTGTTCGAGTTGCATATCTAAGTTCTCACACTGTGCGCTAGCCTCTTAACAACTATCTATCAAATGCCTACTAAAGACTAGGTGTTAGTCTGTTGTTAAGTTGTTGTTAAGTGCCGTCGAGTCGGTTCCGACCCATAGCGACCCTGTACAGGGTTTCCGAGGGTGTAAATCCTTACGGGGGTAGAAAGCCTCATCTTTCTCCTGCAGAGCGGCTGGTAGTTTCGAACCGCTGACCTTAAGGTTCGCAGCCTAATTCGTAACCACTACGCTACCAGGTGTTAGTCTAGCTATAGGAAATATATACATTCACAAGTCAAGATTCCTATATTTAATGAAGTCACATAACTATATTCATTAAAGTTACCTAAATATACCTAAACATTGAAAGTCAATTACCATGCAAAGAAATCAGAAATAATATCGTTTCTTAAATGATGTCTTTATTATCCTGCTCAGTATATGTGATCACCAGAAAACTCATAAGGCATGCATGTGAGTATCTATCTCTATCTTTAAGATCTTAAGATTCCTTTTATAATAATAAAAGTTGAAGAATATCATAGAAAGATGCATAGAAGAGCAGGTCAGTGAAATAAACTGGAATGTAAGGTCTTGGAACTTTAGACCTGGCCCAGGGTAACTGGTGGTTACTGCTATTGCTGCCCACTCTTTGAAGAACACCCTAGAAAGATATTCTTGTTATTAGTAGCTTTCAAGTCAGCCCAACTCATGAGACTCTCACGCACAACTGAATAAACCACTGCCGAGTCCTACACCATCCCCATGATAGTCTGGGCTCAGTCTTGGCGTGAAAGCTCCATGGAAACTTGCTTGGCATCACAGCAACATACAAGCCTCCATGGACACACGGGTGGTGGCTGCACATGAGGGGTATTTCTGGGAATTGAACTCTGGTCTCCTGCATGGAAGGTCAGAGAACCAACACTACTCTCTCCTAGTGGGATGTTGGTGTTAGGTCCTGTTGAGTTGGTTCCGACTCATAGTGACTCTGTGCACAACAGAACAATGCCTGGTGCCGTGCCATCCTCATGATCATTGTTACGTTTGAGCCCACTGAGGGTCTTCCTCTTTTCCACTGACCCTCCACTTTACCAAGCATGATGTCCTTCTCCAGGGACTGGTCCTTCCTGATAACTTGTCCGAAGTATGAAAGACGAAATCTGGCCATCCTGGCTTCTAAGGAGCATTCTGGCTGTCCTTCTTCCAATACAGATTTGTTTGTTCTTCTGACAATCCATGGTACTTTTATATTCTCCTCCAACACCATAACTCATATGCATCAATTCTTCTATGGTCTTCCTTAGTCATTGCCCAACTTGACATGCCTGTGAGGGACAGTCCCTGGTAACTTTCCAGAATGAGGAGAAATGGTAAACGGCCACTACCTCATCAGGCAAGCTGCACAAATGCTAACTCAGCTCCTATTGAAGGCTTTGGGGCTTTGTGTGATTGACAAATTAAGAAAGTCATCTCTCCTTGGATTTTAGAGACTTAAAGGGTATTTGTGTGGTTGTGGGGATCACTAGAAATGATTATATAATGAGGAAGATGAAAAGCTTATTTCACTTTTATCCTAGTTTGTGACAATTGAAAATTTGACAGCTTAATATTTGGGAAGACTACTCTTCAATGTTTAGTTTACTTTATTATCACTTACTTTGACCAAAAGAATTGGAATATTTATCAGACACATGCAAAAAATCCCCCCAAATTTTAGCTTATTTGGGAGAAGACAACTAGACTAATAAAAGCTGTAAATGGTTCAATATTTAAAACTAAGAGAAAGATTACAAATTTATAGTTGATTAAATTATAGTGTTGTTGAGTAGATTCCAACTCATAGTTACCCTGTATGCGGTTTCTGGGGAGCAGCTGGTGGGTTTGAACCACTGACCTTCTGCTTAGCAGTCATTATCCTACAGCACCCTACCTGTACTTTAATTATAGTATTAACTCTGTATAAATCTTTTTAAAAAACACATTATTCAGTATTTGAAACAGTTTACATCAAATATTCTTATAAAATAAAATATTAAGTAATTTTTGTATTGTGGTATTCTTAAAAGCTAATTAAAAACCTTGCTTTGTTGGCTATGTTGTTGTTGTTAAGTGCCATAGAGTCGATTCCAACTCATAGCAACCCTGTGGAGGGTTTCCAAGGAGTGGCTAGTGAGCTTGAATTGCCAACCTTGCAGTTCAAACTGACCTTGCAGTCCAGCGCACTAACCCACAGCGCCACACCAAGACTTTTGGCTATAGGTAAAATTAAAATTTTATTCTTTAGATTGAATTTGGATTTTGAAAACTGCCCTTAATGTCTTTCTCTTTCTTTTGTGTAAACGAAGCTATGTTGTTAAGCACCGTTGAGTTAGTTCCGACTCACAGTAATCCTATATAGCATTTCCGAGGAGCAGCTGGTGGGTTCTAACCACCAATCTGTGGTTAGCAGTTCAGTGCTTATCCTACAGTGCCACACCAGGACTCCCAGCTATGTTAGCATTGGTACATAACAGTATATGTAGTATTTTTTTCTTTTGCTATAGTTCCATTTTAAACGTTGCCTCACTTAATGCTATCAGAGGAGCCTTGGTTGCATAGTGGGTTATGAGTTGGGCTGCTAAGGTTCGCAGTTCGAATCTACCAGCGGCTCCGCAGGATAAAGGTGAAGCTTTCTGCTTCCACAAGATTCCCAGCCTTAGAGACTCTATACAGAAGACTCCACGGCATGCCCTCAACCCCAATGCTATAAGTACTTGCTAACATTAATGCTTTTTGTTTTTGTTTAAGTGCCATCGAGTCAGTTCTGACTCACAACGACCCTGTATAGGGTTTCCAAGGAATAGCTGGTGAGCTTGAACCACCAACCTTGGGGTTCAAATTGACCTTGCAATTCAGTGCTTTCTCCCACAGCCCCACACCAGGAATGCTAGCTCCTGAAATATTAAGAGCTCTTTGAGAGAGCAGTTTCTGACACCTCTTTGTCTCCCCAGAGCCTGGTACAGTGCCCCTAGTTGGCATAAAATCCATGTGTATTGTTTTTGTTGATGAAGAGGATGATGAAAGAACAGTTGCTTGTCACATCTATTTCATTTGTATTATTCACAACTATCTTTTTGCTCTAACAAGAACATAAAATTTCCTGTGATGCGCCAAAGGAAGCCAGGTAACTGCCAAGAACTAGAATGAGGAGTAAACTTACTTACTTCTCCCCCTACTCAAAAGGACTGCTGTCTGGTTTTCTAGTGCAACTCCAACTGACTTGGAACCTTTCATCTTCTGGAGGGAGTTGCATCAGTCCAGGCTTTCTTCATAGTCACAGGGGAAACATCATGGGTGGGAGGATGTGCCAATGGGACACATGCCTTTGAGAAGAACAAATGATCCTGTACCCTAGATGTAAATTAAATTCCACCACAATCACAAGCAGGCTAGGCATTCCCATAGAAAGAGACAAAGGAAGGCCACTGTTGAATATTTGAGTATATCCATGTTGGTTTTTAAAAGGCAAAATCCATTTTTGAATTGCAAACTGTAATTTTGTTTTAAGATGTTTTAAAAAGTGACATTTTCTATATAAGGTTCATACATTTCATCTACTTTATCATTTTGGCTTAAAAAACTAACTCAATGAAATGATGTCAACTTGAAGTCAATGGCTTAAGTAGATGCTATGTTGGACATTAAAAAGGTCTCCTTGACTCTAAAGAAGTACGGTGTCTAGGGAAGAAGACTGACCTGGGAGCCAGAAAACCTACACACGTTGGTTCTGATCTGGGGTCAGTCACAGGCATGTGCCAACATTTCTCATCTAAGTTGTGAGAGGCCAGACCTTTCTGCAAACGGAATCATTCTTAGGGTCCTTTTGGATTCTAATGCTGACATACTAAAGATTACACTTATAATTAAGGAGCTCTGGTAGCATAGTGGTTACGAGTTGGGCTGCTACCTGCAGGAACAGCAGTTCAAAACTACCAGCTGCTCCATGGGAGAAAGATGAGGCTTTCTGCTCCTGTAAAGATTTTACAGCCATGGAAACCCTGTACAGGGTCAATATAAGTCAGAACCGACTCCATGGCATATCACCACCACCACCATGCTTACAATTACTTTATCCGAATTTAATAAAAATTCTGTAATTATATTCTTCATGTTTTAATCCTGAATTATTTCTCTTTTCATATCTGACTGGTAATTAGGGATAGCATGAGAAGCGCTTTTATCTGGAAAAATAATGTTCTAAACTAAAAAAATCTCAAAATGAAAACTTTCTTTTCTTTCTTCAAAAGTTTTCTTGCCTCTAATATCTGAAAAAGCATAACCTGCTTAACGACTTTCTAGGGACCAACTAAACACTTTTCAAAATTGTTGTTCCTTTGAACCAAAAAAATCCCACCTAAAATATGTTAACTTGTCTTTGCATGTAATATCTGAATTCTCCAGTAATTCGGTTTGTAGCATAATGAAATACCAAAGGCGATGTTATCACTGACCCATATTTATGTTGTGGGAAACTCTTAACCTCTAAAACATGCATCTCCCTTCAGTTTTCAGATTTTATCAACTAATTTTTCAAGATCAGTTACATGGAGATTTCCAAGGTAACACATCCTGCCACCGTGAATCACATTAGGAATCCAGAGAGTCTAAAGCACACGGGAAGCCACAGAGATATACGCTAGTTTGGTTTATATAAAATAAGCAATTTCTAATTCCTGTGATTGTAGTACAGGAAATATATAGACTTGAAACAACAAACTCACAGTTATCAGGGAGATTAACACATTTAAATTCTTAATGTTTCATATAAGGATAATGAATTTCAGAGACATTAATTTGCCCAGAGAATTAATAGCAGAGTTGGTATTAGAAGTCCGGTTTATTGATTTCCAGTCCAAAGTCCTAACCTGTGTTACATCATTAATATAATAAACTGAGATGCTCATATGAAATGATCAATTATCCGTAATGTCACTAAACAGGTGAGGATTCTATCAGCATAAAAGTGGTTGTCCTGTGAAATGATTCACTTGATCTAGATGAAATTACCTATCAAAAGGCTCCGGCGCATGTCACGGTTTAACTGCTTTCTACAGAGTACTAAGTAAGCACTGATGTGGTGAATTAGAATTTGGTAATACTTAGAGTATCAATTCAGGAATTCATTTTGCTGATAAACATTTTTCTGCCTCATGTATAGATTCTTCATGAGTCATCTTAATATTCTGGGGTTCTTCTGCTACTAGTAATTTTCTTTCTTATCATTCTTAGGAAAAATATGAAATTACTATGTGGCAACTTCCACTTTGAGGTAATAATACTCTAATTAGCAACAATGCTATGAGGTTGCTAAAAGCACAAGAAAATAATAACAACAACAGAACGGGGCTTCACTATGTCGTTGTTGTTAAATGCCATTAAGTTGGTTCTGACTGATAATGAGCCTGTGTAGGTTTCCGAGGAGCAGCTGGTGGATTTGAACTGCTGACCTTAGTTTAGCAGCCTAGTGTTTTAGCCTACAGCACTACAGCAGGAGTCCGGATCACACTAGAACCTGGTTCAGGGTTTGGCTGTGAAGTGTTGCCTTCATCAGTGAGCTGTGAAACAGGCCTGGGTCTGCATTCCTGTCCTGTTGCAATGGTTTTATTTGGCGCATGCCACATTCTCTTTGTAAGCTTCTGTTTTCTCATCTAAAACAATAATTGTGAGAACTAGAGGTGATTTAAATATATCAGAAGATCCTGGGAGGCACAAATGGGTCAAGCACCTGGATACTACCCTAAAACATTGGCGGTTCAAGCCCACCCAGAGGCGGAAGTAAAGAGGGTGAACTGCTTTTGAAAGGTCACTGCCTTGAAAACACAACTGTACTCTGACACACATCACATGGGGTTGCCATGAGTTGGTATCAACTCAAGGACAACAAACAACAATAAAGAAATCCGAGCCTATATCAGATGAGGCTTTCAGACTCAGAATACTATGAATTCTCGTAACCAAAAAATGAAATCCCTACATGACACTTGGTAGTTAAAATAATAAAAGATCAATCATAAAGTAACACTCCTATTTCTCTTGTGATACAAGGAATTCCATAAATATGTTTTGGGGAAACTGGTATACAGGTAGAATATGAAATCTTCAAAAACAAGCAGACATTTTAGAAGTTCACTTAGAAACAGACATATTCTATTCACGATAGCAATTAGAAGTTTGATAGAAGATAAACTCATGACTATGAAATCTGTATACCAAACTGGATTTTTATAGCATATAAACACTTGTTTAAGTTTTAAAAAGGCTGTTGTTTGGTGCCATTGAGTTGGAACCAACCTATAGTGACTTTATGCACAACAGAACGAAAGTCCTGTGCCAACCTCACAATTGTTGCCACGTTTCAGTCCACTGCTGCTGCTACTGTCCATCTCATTGGGGGACTTCCTCTTTTTCGCTGACCCTCCAATTTTAACAAGCATAACGTCTTTCTCCAGGGACTGGTTCCTCCTGATAACATATCCAAAGTATAAGAGACAAGTCTGGCCATCCTGGCTTCTACGGAGCACTCTGGCTGCACTTCTTCTGACAGAGATTTGTTTGTTCATTCAGCAGTCCATGGTACTTTTAATATTCTCCTCCAACACCATAACTCAAATGATGTCAGTTTAAGGATTAAGCTGCACCCCCCCAGCCATGATACTTTCAACAGCCTCATATGCATATGAAAGTTGGACAATGAACAAGAAAGACCATATTAAGACCTCCTGGCAAATAGGCAAAAAAAAATACTCTTTCCTACCTAGTGTTTCAATTCTGTGGTCTTCTTTTGAACTGCAAGGTAGGTGGTTCAAACTCACCTGCGGCTCTGTGGAAACCCTATACAGGGTTGCTATGAGTAGGGACCGACTCAATGGCACTTAACAACAACAATTTGCCACTAAGGTTAATCAATAAGTAATAGTATGTTGGGCCCATCTCAAAGTTTGCTTTTTCAATTGCCTTTTTTCAACACTGCACTATAAAATCTTTTCAAGTATAGGATGCTGCATTCTGACTTATAGACTATATGTTACAACATTGCGAAATACAAGTAGACTGGAAAAACAGAAACCATTGTTCAGATGCAGATTTCACATTTATTGAGCACCTACTTCTGTCAGGTGCTATGCCAAGCATTTTAAAATCTAAAATATTATCTAGACTTTGAGTAAACTCTGTTAGCTTAATAGTCAACTCCATTTTGCAGACAGGAAACATGCTGGAAAAGAATGAGGCCAATGCAGTGATTAGATAAGAACTATTATAGACCAAGAATACTGGTGTGGTGCCGTAGGATAAGCACTGGACCACAATGTCGGCTTGAGCCAGAAAATCGGTGGTTGAAACTCACCAGCCGCTCCTCAGAAACCCTAATACAGGGTCACTATGAGTTGGAACTGACTTGACGGGACTTAACAACAATTAATGACCAAGCACAGTAAGTACCCCATAACTATATAATATCATAACTAGAAGTACAAAGCTGAGTAAGACTTGGACTCAATTCTCAAGTCACTTTCCTATAAGACAAGTATGAAGGGGCGTCAAAAAGTTCCTGGAAAAATTCCACAAACTTTTCATTCCGTTTTCCATGAAGTTTTTGATGCCCTCTCTTAAGTTATTGCTGTGTGCTGTGGTGTTGATTCTGACTCACAGCGACCCAATATGACAGAATGAACTGTCCCATGAGATTTCCAAGGATGTAATCTTCATGGAATCCTGGTGTGGTGCTGTGGGTTAATGCGCAAGACTGCAAAACCCTTTGAACTGTAACGTAGGCAGTTCACGCTCACCAGCTGTTCCTTAGAAACCTTATACAGGGTCACTATGGGTCGGAATCGACTCAACGGCACTTCATAGCAACAATAATCTTTATGGAACAAACTGCCAGGTTTTTTCTCCCTCGGAACCACTGGTGGTTTTTAACCACTAACTTTTTATTTGCAGCCATTGCACCCCCAGGGATCCCGAACAAAAGTACACATCACTCTAATCTAATAAAAGAGAAAGCAGGTGACAAGGAGAGAACAAATAGTAATGACAATACAAATAACTGAAGTATTGTTTCTGTGTCAATTCAAATATAATATAGCACTAACCATGGACTGCTGGACTCTTGGTGTGGGGCTGTAAAATCAGCACTAGACTGTGAACCACAAGATCGACAGTTCAAATCCACCTGCTGCTCCTCGGAAACCCTACACAGGGTCGCTATGTAGATCAAGTCAGAGGCAAGTGGATCGCACTTAACAATAACGACAACATAAGACTTTTGGTCTTGATCTCTAATCCTCAGAACTCTGATTAGGAATTAAGTCTCAGTAAATGTAAGTTACTTGCCCAAGGGCAAATATCTAGAAAGTGACAGAGAAGAAATTTAAACTAGATTCTGCTTGGGAGTGGAGTCCTGGTGTGGTGCTGTGTAAATACTGGACAGCTAACCACAAGGTTGGTGGTTCAAACCCATCAACTGCTCCTTGGAAACCCTATCCAGAGTTGTTATGAGTCAGAACAGACTCCACGGCTCTTAGCAACAACAACAACAACAACAAGTGGAAGTAGGGGTGGATGGAATTTGAAAAGGCTTCAGGGAAAAAGAAGATTGAGATGAGCCTTGAGAAATGGACAAGCTTTGGAGTGGTGGCAGAGGCACTGGGGTAAGGAAATAGGCAGGACTGAGCTAAAGAGGAGGCTATATAAAGTACCCATGAGAGAAAGACGTGGCCTCAGAAACTCTAGGGAACGCTTCTACTCTGTCCTATTGGGTTGCTAGGACTTGACAGCAGTGGATTTTTTTCATAATTTTTTTTAATATGAGAGTGTTTCAAAAAGTTCATGATGAAATAATAGAATTTCTCCATGAGCATTCTGAAACTCCCTAAAGATCCCTAACCAAAAGGCCAGCACTGGAACCCACCAGCCGCTCAGTGGCAGACTAGCCTCAGCTGTCTGCTCCCATGCTTATTGTTAAGTGCCATTGAACGGGTTCTAACTCATAGTGAGCCTGTACAGAGGCTTCCAAGGAGCGGCTGGTGAGCTTGAACCACCAACCTTGGGGTTCAAACCGACCTTACAGTCCAGTGCATTAACCTGCAGTGCCACAAGCCTAGGAACTCTATGGGGCAGTTCTAGTCTGCCATGTTTGGTTGCTATGAGTTGGAAGGGACTTGACGGCACCCAACAGAAACAACAATAACATGACAAGGGTTTGGGGTGGCACTAAAGGTTTGCACTCAACTGCTAACCTAAAGGTTGGCTGATGGAACGCACCCAGGGACACCACAGAAGCAAAGCCTGGCAATCTAGTTTCATAAAGACTACAGTCAAGGAGATCTGGTAGCACAGTGGTTATGAATTGGGCTGCTAATCTCACCGTCAGCAGTTTGAAACTACCAGCTGTTCGGCGAGAGAAAGATGAGCTTTCTGCTCCCGTAAAGATTTACAGCCTCGGAAACCCTGTACAGGGTCACTATGACTTGGAACCGATTCCACGTTACACAACAACCAAGAACACCCTATAGAGCACAGTTGTACTCTGTAACACATGGGGTCACTATGAGGTGGAATAGGCTTAGATTTTGTTGTTATTATTGCTTGTTATAGTATGATAAATAATAGAACTAATGTTTCAATTTTACTTAATAATTTTCATTAACAGGGATTTACAGTTTTTTAGCAGGTGTTTAATCCTAAATGAAGGGAATAAGGAGAATACAAGCTGGTTCCTCCAAAGTTACGTTGTTTGTCCACATAGTTTTAGGAAGAGAATC
This sequence comes from Chrysochloris asiatica, assembly GCF_000296735.1. NCBI lineage: Eukaryota > Metazoa > Chordata > Mammalia > Afrosoricida > Chrysochloridae > Chrysochloris > Chrysochloris asiatica. The sequence continues at coordinate 2,708,889 of NW_006408704.1, forward strand.
TAGGATTCCTGATGGGTCTGTGAACTAATTAAAACACATCCCAACCATCTAGTTTGTTTCTTAAGTGCTATGGATACTTTGGTTCAGATATACTGAGCTCTTCTGGCACTGTGGGTTAATGTACCAGACTGCAAAGCCGTTTGAACTGCAAGGTCAGGGGTTCAAGCTCATCAGCTGCTTCTAGGAAACCCTATACAGGGTCGCTGTGGGTTGGAACCAACTTGACGGCACTTCACAACAACAACAGGAAGTAAGAAGCTCTGTTTTTATATTTATAAACAAGAGTTCCATCTTAATAAAGTTTTAATTTGAAACATCTTCAAACATCCAGATGACTAGAGGAAGACTAAGTATAAAAACAGACAAGAAAGAATTCTTCCAATTTGAACATAAGCTCACTCCACACTCCACCCCACCCCCAGAGGACTGAATCTTAACTCAATCCTCTTTCTAATTATGTTATTATTGTTATCTGTTTCACACAGTCAGGTGAACACTTCAACATGCCTAAAGTCATTCTGGGCAAGTTGACAAGTATCCTACACATTGAAAGAAGTGGGAAAGAAGCCAGATTGCTTAATTGTTACTTGGGAATCCATGGAGCCAAAGAATACAACTCCCTCCTTAGGCAGTAGAAGAAAACAATGGACTAGATTCTCATTCTGTGTGATTTTATAGGATGATTCCATTGTATAGTCCATTGTTTCTTTCATGTACTGCCTGAAGGGGAAGTGTATTGTTATCTCTGAGAGCACCTCCATCAGAGAGTTACACAGGATGAGAACATGGCCTCTGGCAGATTAATGAATGATGTGACATTCAGTTTTAGATAAACATTTTGGGATGTATGTACCTGAAAGACCTATGCATTAAGGTCTGTAGGTGATCCAGACCTAAAGAGACCAGCAAATTAATTAAAGGGGTTTTGAAAAAGTATTGGGAACAATGGGAACTGGGATTGGGTGAGGGTTTGGTATTAAAAGACATAAAAAAAAATCAGAATATGTGATAGCTGATTGTGAAGAAATCTTACAGAGCATTTAATATAACCCTTATTGGTAGCTGGGGAAACCAGGACACCAAACAGAAGTTAAGTGACTTGCCCAAGACCTTCCCAAAATGCAGGGTACGGACAAAGTCAAAACTAGAATCCATGATTATCCTAAATTACTGCCTCCACTAAAATAGTAACTTTTATCTGTTGTTGTTAAGTGTCATCAAGTCGGTTCCGACTCATGGAGACTGAGGAGCAGCTGGTGAGTCTGAACCACCGATCTTGCGGTTCAAACCACCTTTGCAGCCCAGTGCATTAACCTACAGCGCCACACCAGGATTATTCATTTCAACTAGAGTCTCCTTATTACTGGGGGGTGGGGGAGGTACATGTTTGTGTGTGTGTGTGTGTGTAGGTTTTTACACACATTCTTAAGAGGGCCTAGAGCTCTTTATTAAAAAAGTATTTTTTTTATGATTATTGAAGTATATTTAAACATCATAAAATTTACCCATTTCTAAGTGTACAATTGGTTTTTAGCAAATTTACTGAATTGTGCAATCATCACTATAAATTAGTTTAAAAATATTTCATCACTCAGTAAGATCTCTCATGCTGATTTACAACTAATCCCCACTCCCAAATCCAGCCCTAGGCTGTGGCTAATCTATAGTCTGCCTCTAAAGATCTGCTTTTCTGGACATTTCAAATGAATGGAATCACAAAATAAATGTCTCTAGCTCTGTTCTTATTGTGCTGTTTTTGCAGGTCGTCATGGCAGTTCAAACCCACCAGCCACTCCTCGGAAACCCTATACAGCGTGAGTCGGAATCAACCTGATAGCACCTGACAACTACAACAATGCAGTGGCATGTGTGGATAGTTCGTTCCTTTGTACTTGTCGCATAGTGTTCTCTGATAATGGGCACACCACATATTGTCTATCCATTTATCAGCTGAGGGACATTTAGGTGGCTTCTAATTTTTAATAAAAAGTTTTAAATTTCACATTTCTTTCTTGGTCTCATTTCAGTGACAGGAACTTTACAAGAGTTTACCTTTTGGATTACCTGCTATCTGGACGAGTTCATAATTTAGTGTTGTGATAGTTTGCATTTGTGAATTTCCTGGTGCTCACTCTTACTACTGCAGTTGTCAATGATTACTGAGAGAAGGGCAAAGGTAGAATTTTAATATGCAAATTACTCCTTGGAGTTAAGTGATGGCCAAAAGAGATCCAATAATACTGTAGAAAGGAAATGTTTCACAAAAGAGTTCCAAAAGAGACAAGGTATGGAGAAATGAATCATAAATATAGGATATGGGGGGTGCAGAGGGTGTTGAACCCCATAGCAAGTGATATAGCAGTTTTTTCCTACATTTACACTATTAATTTGAATATTAAGTGGTTTGTAACTTAATTTAAATTTGTTACTAGATAAAGAACTATCAGCACAAGAAGTTTACAGCTAGTTTTGTGTATAATTAAGTTTAGTGGCATTATGGTTAAAACGCTGGACTTCAGAGTCGGCTTGAACCACAAGGTCGGAGGTTCAAGCTCACCAGCTGCTCCTTAGAAACCCTATACAGGATCACTATGGGTTGGAACTGACTCGATGGCACTTAACAACAATAACAATGACATAATAAAAATGATGTCCATGCTGAGACTTATAAGATACTTGTCACTTAAAAGAAGTCTGTTTTACTCGAATAGCGTAAGCTCTGGTTATTGGAATAGCAACTGCAAATTTTAAAGGCATTATAGCCCTCTCATTTAATAAATACAGAAAAAGAGGTGCCTTTTCCCCCTGTATTTGTTCAGAATCACACAGGTAAACTGCACTTAGGGTCTATATTGTGCTTCATGACCATGACTAGGAAAACGTTCCTTCCAAGTTATATATTGTTCATTTAACTGGGCCTTTGGTTGGTTGGTTATGTGCCATGTAGTGGATTCTGACTCATAGTGACCCTATACAGGGTTTCTGAAACTGTAAATCTTTATGAAAGCAGAAAGCCTCATCTTTCTCCCGCAGAACTAAAGGCTGACCTTGAGGTTAGCAGCGTTTGTTGTTGTTGTTGTTGTTGTTGTTACGTGCCGTCGAGTCAGTTCCGACCCATAGCAACCCTGCATAGGGTTTCCAAGGAGTGACTGGTAAGCTTAAACCACCGAGCTTGTAGTTCAAATGGCTTTGCAGTCTGGCACATTAACTCACAGCGCCACGCCAGGATTCCTAGCAGCCTTTAATCATTGTGTAAATAAGACAGCCACTGAAACTGAAGCAGGAGAAAGAGAAAGCTTTCTGCTCCTGTGACCATTTACAGGCTGGGGAACCCTACCATCACTTAGTTAGAACTGAACACCGAAACTGGGACATGAAATAGGTCATTTTCTAAATCACATTTATTCTTTAAATGATGCCTTAATGATTAAGCCAACTTTTAAATTTAGTGTCTAAGATTGTAACAACTGGCATAAAAGGATGAGATCTTTTGAATTAGCAGAATTCAAGAGTCAAGAGGCAGAATGGTAATAATTGGAAAGAAGTAAATATTAGGAAGAATACCTGGGATTAACCTTCAGTTCTGCCAATAACTCAGTGTATGAATTCAGGAAAAATCACACAGCTCTGGTATCAATTTTTCATTTTTCAAGTGAAGATAGAAAAAAAAGAAGACAAGATGATTTTAAAAAGATTTTCTTTTGGCTCTCCCAGTCAATGAATTTCAAGAGTTAAGGGCTCTAAGCCAGAAACATCACCAGAGAAAGCTTGTAAGTCCGTGGTCAGCCTATAACTGACTGGAATAACTAAAATGGGGCTAGAACTTGCCCAGTGAAGGAGGCTCCCTGCAAAGCCTTTGCACTGCACAAGACCATAGGTGGAATCCTGATCCCCATCTAGAATCTTCTGAGGTGGGACATTTCCATTTGAAAAGACAAGCAGACCAGTCTGGTGCAGCTAGATGAACAGAAGATACTTCTTGAAAGAAAGTCCAGCAGAAAAAAAACGAACAAACAATAACAGCAGTCCAACTGACTACTACAAGAATAAGCAAGGTGTTACTCAGGGAGCCATCAAGGCAAGTGGTCAGGTCCCCTCAAGGCAAGCCCGCTTCCAAGACTGAAACTCAAATGGAATACACTAGCATGCATATGGTCCTGCTGCTGACCACATTGGTCACCCATGAGGGAAAGAGGTGGAGAAAACAGCAATGAGGTTGTGAACTAAATCCGACCACATTCAATAGACTCCTATGAACCTGGATTGTTGAGACCTGGTTAACCAGCAGTATGATGAGACCTGGGGACTCCTGGGCTCAGGGGCAGGGACATGGTCCCAGAGGACTAGAACGGAGTATGAAGCATCCAGCTGACATAAAGTGATGGGGGATGCACAACAATATCCACACTTGCAGATAGTACCCATTTGACCTGGCATCAATGGCTGGATAATCAGAACACGACTAGAGGAAGAAAGAAGAGGGGGTAAAAAAAAAAAAGGAGTAACCCACTATAAGTGGATGAACTTGACCTATGCTTGTGGATGCAGTATGACAAAGTAGCAGACAAATCTCTACAGTGAGGATCATTCCTATCCCCTTGGTACACAGGGTCAACAGAGAGGGGGAACTTGGACACTGGCTACCCAAAATGGGGGGACTACAAAGGCAAGAAGTGATGACTTACAAGCTTTCAATAGGGAACCTAGCTCCAGAGGATACAGGGAAAGGTAGAACCTCCACTGAATTGTTTCCAATCTGTCTGGATGGGGCTGATAAAAGGTGAGGGGGAAAGGACTCCTGTGGTTCAATAGGGAATGAATGATTGCTATCAGGTCTGACAGTGAGTGTTGGAAAGGTAAATATAAATGTTTGGTAACAAAAGGACGGGAGTGGCTGATTTTGCAGTCTAGGAGGGGAAATCCCTGGAACCATCAAGATTGAAAAGCGAAGTGTTAAGACCCTGTCCGGAGAGGCAGTGACACTAGGGATGGAGGCAGAAGGGATGATGTGGACAGAAGGAGCAGCTGGGGACTCTGGACTCAGAGAGGGAGAGGGGCTGTGTGCAGGAGTGTGGGGTGTACCCTTTGGGTGTTGGATGATGTATGAAGGGGATTGTCATCATTGAAATGAAACAAAATATGATAGGATGAATGTAAAGATAATGTTCACCCATGTAAACTAACACATAATTCGCAATAAAAACTTTTTAAAAAAAAGCCACCACAATGGTTCAATTTCAATGATTCCACATAGGCCTTGTTGTTATTGTTGTTGTTAAGTGTCATCGATTCATAGTGACCCTTTATAGGGTTTCTGAGGAGCAGTTGGTGATCCTGGTCAGAATCATGCCTAATCTCTGCATTCGTAAATAAGATTATTGCTATAATCTACCTTCCCACCCAATGTATTGCTCAGTATTTCCTAACACGAAACTTCAAGTTCTATTCACAAGAACATGGTTACTCACATCTGTATCAGAATTGTTGTTGTTGTGGTTAGGCACCATCGAGTTGGCTCCGACCCATAACGACCCTGTACAGGGTTTCCGAGGCTATAAATCTTTATGGGAGCAAAAAGCCTCATCTTTGTCCCGCAGAACCCCTGGTACTTTCAAAGTGCTGACCTTGAGGTTAGCAGCCCAACTCATAGCCACCAAGCTACCAGAGCTCTGCTGTTGAGTCAGTTCTGACTCACGGTGACACTGTCTAGGGTTTCCAAGTCAGACTACAAAGTCATTTCAACTGCAAGGTCAATGGTTCAAGCTTACCAGCTGCTCCTTGTAAACTCGATACTGGGTCGCAATGGGTCGGAATCGACTCGACGGCACTTAACAACAACAAGAAGAAATCTTTACAGGAGCAGAAAGCTTCATCTTTCTCCTGTGAAGTGGCTGGTGGAAATCACCAACCTTGTGATATGCAGTGCAGTGTTTATCCAACAGAACCACCGTGCTCCCCCCTTCTATCTATTAGGTGCTCAATAAATGTTGAGTGAGTGCATTCATGTATGAATGACTGCCCTCCCTCTACCAAGATTTGTTTCTGGTGTCAGAATCATATTTACACTGTAATAACTAATATGTTTTTCTTAATTAGCACAAAGTAAATGTTCTCTGAATGTCAATTCGTAAATTCTTACCCCTACTAATTCATTATATATAGTCAATACCACAAAATTTAGAGCTAACTTGTTCATATATATTTGTTTAAGTAAAAGTTGACTGATTTATAAATTCCAAACAGATACTGTATTTTTTAAGTCTTTATAAAAAATGTTTATTTGTTGTGTTAAGAGTATGTATAAAACATACACCAATTCAAAATGTACAAATTGTTACATGCACAATTTAGTGATATTGATGAGATTCCTTGAGCTGTGTATCCACTCTTGCTCTCCCTTAGATTGTTGCTCCCGCTTGACATAAACTCATTGCCTCCTAAGGTTTTTTTAAATCTAATCTTCCCAGTTGCTTTTGTCACTTTGATCCCATAGAGATAATTCTTAAACAAGCAGAAGGCTCAAGGCAGACTTTTTTTTTTTTTAGTTAAGCTAAACTATTTGGTTTTAAAAAGACTCAGGGGATAGTTTTGATTTAAGGTTTAATGATTATCTCAGGGTAATAGTTTCAGGGGCACATCCAGCTCTCATGGCTCCAGAAAGACTGGGGCATTTGAAACCCTGTTCTGCATTTCCCCCCTTTGGACCAGGATTCTTCCATAGAATCTATCATCATAATGTTCAATCATGGTGGCCCCAAAGCATCCAGTTTCCTGGCCTCCTGGCAGAGGAGACAGTTGTTTGTGGAGACAATTAGCCACACATTCCGTGTTCTACTCCTATTCCTGACTCTCCTTGTTCCTCTTTGTTCCAGGCCATTAGAGACTAGTTGTTTTGCCTTAAATGGTCAGCTCGGAAGCTTTCCAGACCCCAGGCACCACACACTCAACTCGAAGGTGGAACAGAAGCACTGAACATATTTGTTAGGCCACCTGTAACAGAGATGTCTCACGAAACCAAGACCCTGAATTTCTAAACTAAGGAAGCAAATCCTATCAGGTATTTGGTTGTGTAGAAGCAGCTTCCACTGCTATATTCTTTGGTGTTGCTGCTGCTTTTGTTTATAAACACATTTGTCCCACAACTTTGGCCAATACAACATGTTCCAGGTGTACAATTTATTGACAGCACATACATTAATCAGCTGTGCTACCCTGTCATCGTGTGGTGCTGTAGGACAAACATTGGACTGCTAGCAACAAGGTCAGTGGTTCAAACCTATCTGCCGCTGTTCCTCAAAAACCCTATCAGACACTTAACGGAAACAACCCTACCCTTAATGAGTGTATTTTTTCCATCACTATATTTTTAAAGCCTTCAGGAAAGTATCACTGTTGTTAAGTGTCGTTGAACTGATTCTGACTCATAGCGACCCTGTCTGTATAGGGTTCCTGAGGAGCAGTTGGTGAGTTTGAACTGCAAAGCTTGTAGTCTGAACTCCAGTGCTGATCCTACAGCGCCACACCAAGAGTCTGGAGAGTACCATACACCAAACTTAAATATCCACAAGAAGTTTAGCCCACTTAGTTTACTTTCAAAATAAGTTAACAGAAAGATGGTTCCTATTCTTTGAATAATATCCTAATATGAACACACAAAGGCCATTATTAAAATACAAGGTTCCTTTCTATCCCAGCTAAATAATAAGCTTCTCATGAGCAGTTTTTGGCTCTTGAAAGTTCTAATATGAGTTCCTCAAGCAGTACAAGAAAGCCTTGGGCTGTAACAGAGAGCACGCCACTCTAGGGTTTAGAGTCTTTGGGCAAGTCACTGAGGATGTCTGGGCTTCAGTATTACCACCTGTAAAATGGGGAGCACTATCTGTCCTGCTTTATGGAGATATTATTAGGATTAAATATGATAATATGAAAGAACTTTATAATTTCTTTAACTCTTACGCAAAGGGCCTGGTGTGGCACTATTGGATCAGATAACAATGGGCTGCTAACTGCAAAGTCCTGTTTAAACCCACCAGCTATTCCTTGGAAATCCTACACAGGGGCACTATGAGTTGCATCTGACTCAGCAGAACTTAACAACAACACTCAAATACGTTATTTTGTATCAGTGAGGCAATTCTGACTTGTACCACAGAGTAGAATTGGCCAGTAGAGTTCTCTAGGTTGGCGTTTTCATGGGAGCAGATCTCCACGTCTTTTCTCCTGTGCAGTTCTTGGTGGGTTCAAACCACATATATTCCTTTTTAGTTAGCATTTGAGGGCTTTAACCACTATGCAAATAATATACTACGAGTTTCCCCTGATACTCAAAAGTAAAGCATTTCTATGAAACCCTCATAAGCTAAAATGGCATTTATGGGTAAATAAAAAGAAACAATTACCCTTCTTTTACATGGGAAAAATTTGAGAGCTCCTAGAACCAAAAAATAACTTGTCAAATCATACTAAGTAACATACTAAAAATCTAGCAAAACACTAACACAGTGTTCACAAACACGATTCCAAGCTTTGGTGGCTTGATGCAGAGATGCTGAGTACCACGTGGTATGCATAGAGTCAGTTCCGACTCACAGCAACCCTCATGGAATGGCTGGTCGTTTCAAATTGCTAACTCTGACTCGTAACCACTATGCTGTAGTTCTCAGGGAAAGAACTTGGCTTCGTCACTCTTCTATGTCTGGGCTATGCGCTGTGTAGCTCAATGCAGAACAAACACTGAATGCTAGTTTTGCTTTTCACCTTTTATTCATAAAAGTGAAAATCCTCTTTGGGTTTCTTTAATGAAAATACATACTAATATAGGTCTTTCATAAAATCCAAGTGGCACAAAGCGAACTTTCTGAAAGCAGAGGACAGCTACATTATTTTCTTCTTGTTACCAAGCACTAAACGCATTTTTCCTAAGGTTATAACATAAGAGTGTCCTTGAACAAGCATTAAAGCATATGTGTACAAGAAAGTTGAAAAGAAAGAACGCTAAAATGCTAACACATTCATTATTTCTGGATTGGTGTGATTATGAGTGATTATTATGTCAGAACCGACTTGATGGTGTTTAACAACAATAATTCTTTTCTTTATATTACTTAAATTTTGGGGGTTTGTGTGTTATTTTCAAAAGTACATCTTCTCGCTCTTTTTAAAAGTAAAATAAAGAATCTCTGCAATAACTGAGTATTAAATACAACAAAAATCATTATCTAAAGGACTCCCACAGGAGAATAATAAAGCCACAGTAAACGTTAGCATTGATAAAACTGAAATTCTGAGTAGACTATGAAGGTAAACGGCAGAGATGTTTAGCTAGGCTTTTTCAAAGAAGAGGAACAAAGTTATCACGAAGAAGGCAAGTGTTTCCATTTTTCTAAAGAACTATTATCTTCCATCTTTTTCTTTTTTCTTTTCTCTGAAGTGTTTTTATTAGATATCAGTCCTCAGAGCCGTATCGAGGGGTGAAAGACTAGAAACATGAAAAACCTCAGGCAGGAAGCAAAGCGTTGCATAAAAGACACCACAAACTCCTGACCTGATTATTAACCTCTCCTATCCACCACCACCCACACTCCCCAAGAACAACGGCGTTTCTTGTGATGTCTGGGATGTGTTCATTAATCAATTTCCAGCTTGCTTTCATTTGATTTACTGAGAACTCCAGTTCCAGCACATCTTCCTCAGTTTCATTGTCTCTTTAATACAGTCTTCTCATCTCCACTCCTTATCCCCGCCCCCCATAAACAGCCCTGCTGGCGCCATGGCAAAGTGCTCAGCTGCTAATAGAAAGGTCAGCGGTTTGAACCCACCAGCTCCACCCTCAGGAGAAACAGACTTGGTGATCCGCTCCAGTAATCTGACCAGGGAGCTCTGTGGAGCAGTTCCTACTCTGCGCTGTCCTGGCGTGGCGCTGCAGGATGAGCACTGGACTGCTTGCTAACTGAAAGATAAGCAGTTCAAATCCACCAGCTGCTCCTCGGAAACCCCAAACACGATTGCTATGTGTTGGAATCTCAGTTATCGTTCTTGTGTACCATTAAGTGACAATAACATGTACACAATTGTACATGGTACACAAGAACAGTATCTTTAAGGTACGAGTGACCATAGACTTTATTGTCCAAACTGGAATGCTTTTCAGAGTGAAAGGCGCATGATTAAAAATAACTCTAGGACAACAGGCAAAAACTGAGACTGTCACAGGCAAATCTAGACTAGAATCACTTTAAGATTAAGCAAGATGAGGAGATTTAGAAAGGAGGGACATTTCATGGTGCCTTTGTTCTTGGCAACTAGAAACTAGGTCAATGACACTATAGTTTTGTTTCACATTTCTTTCCTCTTCTAACTCTCCTAATGGTTGGTCCATTAATCTAGGGGTTTTTTTTTAAACATGTTTACTGGATCTCTATGATTTCAACATGGTAGAGTTAATTTTTTTGTTGTTTGCTTTTCTTTTCTTTTTTTATTGTTCAAGGTTCACACAGAACAGTTCTTTTGCAAAGGAGGGTGGGAATTGCAAAGTTTTTGCCCTAGGCACGCTTGCATTCAGAACTGTTGCATCTGGCCACTTTTCAAGCAACCAGATGTGAAGTAAGTAATGCCCATTTGGATTACAAATCTCATTTTAATCTTTCAACATAAATAACAATAACAATAGTTAATTTATATATTTCAAAGCTTCCCAAAGTGAGAGGCACTACCACACAGAAACTACAGAAAAATGAGATAAAGCAATTATCCAATTAAAATATTTTGTTAAGTTATCCAAAAGTTTATTTCAATGAAGGTAGTAAAATGAAACTTGGTTTAATGGCTACAATTAACTAAAGCCTCAAAAATAGCAAAAGTCAGAATAATTCAATTCTATAAATTCATAATACTCAAGAAAACATAATCATAAGCCTTAGCTATTGTAGTTGGGGGTCATTATGAAGTCTGTCAAGACCCTGTAGACTCAGTCTAAGGCTGTATTTGGTTTGATGGTATCAGTCCTAACATATTTTTTGGCAAGGATACAAAGCTTTACAATAAACTAAACAAGTATCGAATTCCTAGCCTGTATATCCTGTATAAGGAGCTCTGGTAGCGCAGTGGTTACGAATCAGGCTGCTAACCTCAGGATCAGCAGTTCGAAACTACCAGCTGTTCCGCGGGAGAAAGATGAGGCTTTCCGCTCCTGTAAAGATTTACAGCTTCGGAAACCCCATACAGGGTCGCTATGAGTCGGAACCGACTCCACGGCACCTAACAACAACAACATATCCTGTATATGAAGTTCTGGTGTGACACTCTGGGCTAATGCACTGGACTGCAAAGTCAATTTGAACCACAAGGTTGCCGGTTTAAGCTTACCAGCCATTCCTTGGAAACACTACACACGGTCGCTGTGGGTTGGAACTGACTTGACGGCACTTAACAACAACAATATCCTGTATAGGAGGCCTGGTGTGGCCCTGTGGGACAAAGTGCTGGCTGCAAGGTCCACCAGCCACTCCTTGGAAACCCCTATACAAGGGTTGCTATGAGTCAGAACCGACTCAACGGCACTCAACAACAACCACATATCCAGTATATTAATTTTAAAGTGCAAGTGAATGGATTGAATTAAGCTATCTGGAGAGAAAATTAACAATAATTTCTATTACTCTGAAACTATAGTGTGTTGGTGGATCCATTATTAATCAGATGGAGTTTTCAATCCAGCAGCCTGGTATGCAGTTACTTGCCAGAGAGTGCGCTCTCAGGAAGAGCGACCTTATTTACGTATACAGACTAAAGGAGAAAAAAGTTGGGAATAAGTAAATTTAGAGCAAATACTGATGTTTGACTCTAACTAATCATATGGTCTGGGACTTAGGAGTGGATGATCCGTAAGCAAAGTTAAGTACGGGCTTACTGGATTTACTAATCTGTTGTGAACCATTTCAAATGGGTTTCATCTGTGAAACTGTTCATAACAGATTAGTAAACAAGCACACACAGTAATTTGGGATAGGGTAAATTCCATCACAGAATATCAACAATAAGTAACACCTGCAGTCTTTTAGTGTCTGCAAAGCTCTTTCACATTGATTATTTGATCTTGAGAGGTAGGACTTATTTTCATTTTACTGAAAATCCAGACTCAGAAATCATGCGACTTGATCAAGATCACTTGACCAGGAAATAATTTTTGAACTTAAAAAATTTACCCAAATCTTGAAATGGAAAATGCTTTATTAAATATATTTCACCATGATTTTTAAAAAGTTACCACAGATCACCAAATGTTGAGTGAATCTAGTAAGCAAAAGGACAGTAACAACAATGTTATTCCCAAGACACCGTGGGAAATACTAGGAGCCCCAGTACTGGGCTAAGTAGTGGTCAGCAATTTGAACCCACCAGAGAGATGTGGCTGCCTGCTCCCAAAAATAATTACAGTTTCGGAAATCCTATGGAGAGTTCTAGTTGGTCCCTACTGTAGGCTTGCTATGGGTCACATTCAACTTGGCAAAGGGTTTGGTTATTTTAGTTTGGTAGTACCAAAGAATTACAAGAACCAGAGAAGTATAAGCCTGTGGGGTAAGCAGTAGACTGTTAAGCACAAGATCAGCAGTTCAAGCCCACCAGCAGTTCTTCAGAAACCCTTTAACAGGGTCGCTATTAGAACCAATTCAATGGCACTTCATTCAACAACATAAGCCTGCCCTTAAGGAATTCAAAATTTTATAGAAACAAGCTACAAGGATGCAAAAAATTAAGTAATAAGATTATTTGAATAAGAAGCCCAGTCACGAATAGAACAGATGTGACCAAGAAGCACCTGGTTAATTGCCAAATATGCCAAATAAATAGAAAAATGATTACGTTTCACAGGAGTCAGAAAAAGGTGTCAAAATACGGGCAGTTCATGGAAAAGCATTCATGGAAGAAAAGAGATTTCAGCTCAGATCTTGTACAGTGAGTAGCAAATAAATACTACAGGAGTGGCCTCCTCAAAGAGCAGCCACCTTCCCAGAGCTCAGTGGAACCTTAATAATTATTTATTGTATGGATACAGGCAACAGCGTGCCTGATTAATAAACTTACACATGAAGGGGAAGTGCAGAACACTCAAGATAAGGGAAAAACAGCTAAAGTAGGTCTGGGGGATAGTGAATGGCGTTAAAGTACTCTAGAAGTGGCAAGGTTATATAAAGGACATGCAAGGAGCTACAAATAGGTCTTCTGAGTCTCAGGTAAGTGTTGTGGTGTAGGAATTCCCTAAGTGTTGCAAATAGTTAATGCACTCACTTTACCCAATGGGTAGGAGGGTCAAGTTTACCTAGAGGTGCCTCAGAAGAAAGACCTGACAATCTACTTTTGAAAAATTGTTGGTAAGTGTCATCAAGTTGGTCCCAACTCACAGCGACACTATATAGGGTTTTCGAGGAGCAGCTGGTAAGTTTGAACTGCTCACCAGTGAAAATCCTCTGACACACATGGGTTCACTTGAAGTCAGAATCAACCTGACAGAATAGGTTATGGTGGTAAAAAATTAGGTAAACCTAAATTAGAATCCAAGGAGTCTGGTGGCATAATGGGCTAAGCACTAAAAGCAAGGTTGGCTGTTCAAATCCATCAGCTACTCTGCGGAAGAAAGACCGGGCTGCCCGTTCCCATAAAGATTTAGTTTTGGAAACTCCAGGGAACAGTTCTACTCTGTCCTATGGGGTCGCTAGCAGTCAAGGCAGTGGGGTTTTTTTGTTTGTTTGCTTTAAAAAAAAAAACAACTTTTTATTGTGAGTTGGGAGCACAGTGGCTCCATAGGATAAGCACTGGACTGCGAACCAAAACGTTGGCAGTTTGAACCCACCTCAGGAGAAAGATGAAGCTTTATGTTCCTACAGAGATTTACAGCCTAGAAACCCTAAACAGGTTTGCTATGAGTCAGACCAACTCAATGGCACTTAATGACAACAAATTGTGAATTGAGTGACGGTTTACTGAATCAATCATCAGTTTTACATTTAGAAAATCATATATTTGCTTCATTATATGGTTGCAACCCCCCGCCCCAAATTGTACCATCAGCTAATAGTATTTACCTGTATCCACTTTAATTCTTTCAATTCCTCCCCATGCCTTCGCTACCTTCATCTTTTCTCTGCTTACCTCCCCCTAGTATATTGCCTGTCCCTTAGCCAGGTTAACATGTGTCTACCCTCCAGACACAAGTGAACTTGTTTTTAGGTAAGCTACAATTCCAGCATCACTACATCTCATCTGCATAACTTTGGGCGAGTTATTTAACTTCCTGAGGTGAAGTGTCAGTCTTCTAATCTGAAGAGGACTGTTATGAGAATTAAAAGAAATAATGTACGTAAAGCTTAAATGTTCAAAGAGTTTAATAAACCCTAGTGTTCTTTTCCCTAGACTACACTTCAAAGGACATTTTACTTTATTAAAAGATTCACTTTGGCACAGAACTAACCGTATGTATAAAAATGGCTGAACTAGCCAGTGGTCTGTTTTACTTAGGCGTTTGCATTCAGACACACAACTACATTATTTCACCACAATCAAAATAAAATGAAAGCTTCACTTTGGTAGTACTTCAAAGGACAGATTCCCTTGTCAAAGCTCAAGACTTGATTTACTCAACCCAATTTAGACCTAACTTCTCGGATGTTTCTTTTACTGTATTCAGATGTCTATCTGTACTGTACTGTTAGTGGTATTATTTATGCAATCAGTGGTCATATTTTGATAAAACTAGTGCTGAGGAATGTAGTGGTTGGGCTGCTAACTTCAAGGTCAGCAGTTCAAATCTACCAGCCACTCCGTAGGAAAAAGATAAGGCTTTCTGATCCAGTAAACATTTACTGCCCTGAAAATACTATATAGGGTTGCTATGAGTCAGTACCGACTCAACAGCACATCATCACCAGGAATGTATTGATACGCTGTAGCTAGTTGTACTGGGTAGAATTAAATAAAAACCCACAAGTATAAATGTATAAAACAAGTATAAAATAACTATGAAAAATTCTTAATGAATTAAGACTTTTCCTTATATTAGAGGAAATGGACAGATGTTAAAAGGAAAGAAGAAGAAAAAAGCTGATATTTTTAAAAGTAGCTTCCAAGAACATTTCCTGAGATAATTTCTAACACCTTCTGAATCTACAGTGAAATCTTTTTTTGCTATTCAAAATGAAACTAAAATATTATAAGCTCCTGAATCATCTATCCAGTATTATTTAGATTTAATTTAAATTTTATGACCACAGTTTAGTTATGTTCTGGTGTGGCGTTGTAGGGTAAGCAAGCACTGGACTGCAAAACACAAGGTCAGTAGTTCAAACTCGCCAGCCATACCGAGTAGCTCTGAGTCAGTACAGGCTCCATAGCACTTACCGACAATAGTTTGCTTAAGAATGATTATACATAATCAGAAACCAAAAGGACTGTCTATCTCTGGCTCACTGAGTTAAGCAGAAATTCAATTTTACCTAGAACAAAGTATACATACATTCCAGTTCATCAACATTTTCCATAATTAGATTCTGGCAAGAGTTGGACAAATGTTTAATTGGACAATCATTTGCATAAAACTATCATCTCAGCATGGAAAGCATTTTCTGGGAAAGACCATCTAACTTCTTCATCAGAGAACGTACCCCTGGATCCTGGCCTTTCTTCCAATGCCTGGTCTTCCTTCTTCTTCTGGCCCCAGAGACATCTCCTATCCTGCCTCTTAGGTTGAGCCTTCCCCAGGGCTCTAGTCTCAAGATTCTCCACACTTTCAATTCTGTATGTTCTCCTCAGACAATCTTGTGACATAAAACCTCAAATAGCTTACCTATACTGAGACCAAATTTTTATATCTGTGGGCCAGTCTGACTGCTGAGCTTCAGTCCTGTATACACATATGTATTAGATATTCCTATTTAGGAATCCTGGTGGTGCCATAGTTAACTGCTCAGCTCCTAACTGAAAGGTTGGCTGTTTGAATCCACTCAGAGGCTCTAAGGAAGAAAACCCTATGGGGCAGTTCCACTTTGCCACACGGGGTCACTTTGAGTCAAAAATCGACAAGATGCACCTACCAACATCTCCATTTAAATATCTGGTAGGAAACTCAACCCAGTAAGTCAAAAGTCAAATTCTCATCTAGTCCTCAAAACTGGTCTTTCTTTAGTAAATGGCACCATCAATATCCCAGCTGGTCTACATAAACAGAATAGGAATGGGAAGAAGAATCAGACTATGCAGGAATACATAGAGGTTTGGCAGAAGATATTTCTATGTATGTATGAACCTATGCTGCAATTATATTCATGAATATAATACAGCATACAGTTGGCAACATTATGAAAACTTCTTATCTTGGGGAAATTAGTTGCTATGCCTGGGGGCTCAGGATTCTAGTCTTGGGGAACACCAAGATCAATTGACATCTACAAAGGCAATGTTCTACATTCTACTTTAATGAGAAGTGGCTAGGGTATTAAAAGCTTGTAAAAAGCCATCTAACTTAGATGCTCTAGTCTCTCAACATCCAGAGCAAAGAAGAGTGGAGGAATTGAAAATGTATAGAAATAAGTCGTTCAGTGGGCTACTGGACCATGTGAACACCAGCCTTTACAACCTTGAGACTGGAACTAGATAGATGGTGCCCAGCTACCACTGCCTACCACTCTGAAAGGTATTACATTAGAAGGTCCTAGATAGAGTGGGAGAAAAATGTGGAACAAAACTCAAAAAGAAGAGTAGGTTTATTGGTCAGAGAAGAGACTGGAGAAAACCCCTGAGACGCTGGCCCTTAGCCACCCTCATGCCTCAATTTTCAGTCAAACATTAGAGAGATATATAAGGTGACCTAGGGTGAACAAAGGAGCTCTGGCAGCATAGTGGTTAAAAGTCAGGCTGCAAACCTCAAGGTCAGCAGTTCGAAACTACCAGCTACTCCACAGGAGAAAGATGAGGCTTTCTGCTCCCGTAAAGATTTAGAGTCTTGGAAACCCTATGCAGGGTTTGCTATGAGTCGGAACCCTGGCACATAACCACCACCACCACCAAGGTGAACAATATCACTGAAGAGTTATGCACTCCTTAGGATAATCAATCATTCAAGATCAAAAGAACAGCATTTATCCAAGGAAGAAGTTCAGAAGGCAGGAAGGGATAGGAAAAAAAGGAGGAATGGAAAACACAGGGAGGAAGTAGGATAAATGATGCTACAGTGTAGAGATTGCAAATAGTGACTTGAAACAAAGTGTGTATGACTTGTTTAATGGAACACTGATTCACCCAGTAAACAACACAATAAAAAGTGTATGACTTGTTTAATGGAAAACGGATTCGCTCTGTAAACCTTCACCCAATAAACAATGCAATAAAAAGGTTTTTAAAAAAGAGGAGGGATTCATAATTGATTCCCCCAATCCTTACAGCCACTCAATTAACACATATGTGATTTTTATCCTAACACTGCTCTAATCTCTGCTATCAACTCTAGTCCAAGTCCCTTGCCACCTCTCATTCACACATCTCTACTGGTAACTCAGTGCTAGAATTCTTACCCTCATGTGCACACACCAATCTTCTGTCAGGAGGGGTTTATAAGTTGTTACAATGGCTCAACATGTTTCAGTGGAACTGCCAGACAAAGGTAGACTATGAAGAAAGACCTGGTGATCTACTTTAGAAAAACAGCCAGTGAAAACTCAATGAATCACAATGGTATCTGGTCTCCTTACCTCTGTTCTTATTTCTTCTTCAATTAAATCTGTATACTGCAGTCAGAGTGGTATTTTAAAGATGCAAATCCAATTATGACACTCCTCTGTTTAAATCTATGGGTATGTGGACTTCTGCTGACTGTCTTACAGCCAAACTTCACTGACTAATCTGGGGTCTGCTCATCTCCAAAGCCTCATCTGTCACCTTTTCTCCCTTAAGCCCAGCGTTACCGACCTCAGAACCTCTACACATGGTATTTTGTAAGGCACCATTGTTATAACTCCCTTAAAGTGATTCCTATCATCTCTTCAACTGGCAGCAGTAAACCCCTAAAACCCTTTGTTGTTGGTGTTAAGTGCCGTCGAGTCAGTTCCGACTCACAGCGACCCTGTATAGGGTTTCTGAGGAGTGGCTGGTGAGTTTGAACTGCTGACCTTGTGGTGGAGTGTATTAACCCGCAGCATGAAATCACCCTGGTATCATTCTGTACATCTCATCCCATCACCCCTTTTCTCCCTTATGCTGCTGCTGTGACCCAGGGTACCACAGAATGAAACGCTGTCTGGACCTGTGCCGTTCCCGTGACTAGTTGGCATCACTATGATCCAGAGTGGGGTTTGCCAGCTAATTTTCAGATCAGCTAGCCTGGCTTCTTCCCTGTCTGAGTCTGGAAGCTCCGTTGAGGCCTGGCTAGCTAGCATCACAGGAACACACAGGTCTCCACTGACACATCTCCTGCATGTAAAGTGAGAATTCTATCACGGGAGCCACCAGCATCGTTTTCTTTTCCCTTCACCAATTCATCACTTTTGTTACTACTTCTTCACTTTCTGCTTCCTCTAGCAGATCATTTATCCCTGGAACAGCAGAAAGAACACAGAATAGACTCCTAGGAGACTTGAGTGTTAGTGTTGGTTAGCCTTATTAACTCGCTGTGTTACACTGGGCAATCACTTAACTTCTCACTGGTAAAAGGAGAGAAGTTCAGTGTTTCTTAAACTTCACTACTGTACATGCCCTTTAAAAAAGGTCTTATAAAACTGCCAAGGTTGTGTTCTCAGATTCCCTAGAGATCCTATAACCTCAGGTTGAGAAAAATGTAAGAGAGGAATGTCTCATTGCATGAAAATGTCCTTTAACTGTAAAATTTAGGCTTTATAATGCACACAAAAATAAAAGGCTTTTAAAGGCTATAACTTAGACAAAAGCACAATATTTTAAAATTTTCCTAAAAGATTTAAAATGAGTAAAAACTTTAAAGACTTTAAAAATGTGTCCCAAGAATACATACTTAAGAGATCTGTTTGAAAAACAAATATTCCCTTCCAGCCCTAAAATGTAGCTTTTCTGTGAAGATGGCTGTATGCTGACTGAAATATTTCTCAGTTAAGTCATACTTCACATGTGTACTTATTAAACTGAGATTTGGGAGCAAATAATAAGAATTCCAAATATCAAAGCATTCAGGAAAATTATTTCATTTGAAGAGAGACAGAGTTTCAAGTACTGATTTTGACAACAAAATGAAGAGCGTTTGACCTTAATTCAATGTATGTGGCTGACAGAAAACATTTTCTTGTGCTTAGGTGAAATCACATATTTGGTTATATGAAGATGAGTGTGAGAAAATGAACTAAAAAGTGGGGGGTAAGGGGTGGAAAGAGAAACGAGCCAACCCTAGGCAGCGTGTACATCTAAATGGCTCACATGTTAACAGTATCATGCTGTTGTTCTTAAGTGCTGTTGAGTTGGTTCCGACTCCTTGCAACCCTGTATAATAGGGTTTCCAAGGACCAGCTGGTGGGTTTGCTGACTTTGTGGTCCACAGTCCAGTGCTGATCCTCCAACACCACACAAGGATATCGATGATCTCAGAAAGATATAAAATAGACAACACTGTTTTAACAGAAAATAAACAAACAGAAAAACGTGTTGTACAATCAAGGATCTCAAGAACTAGCAGTATTCATAGTGCCTGAGGTCTTCAAGGTTGCAAGCTTCCAAGGCACAATTGGTCTGTATTCACCTGGAGTTAACAGGAAGATGCAGACTCAGCACAGGAGAAGGACATGGACTGCTTGGCTAATTACCTCCCTGAACAACTGCTTCTTTTGCCCTGAGACCACAAGAACTAGATGGATCCTGCCTGTCATTACTGAACATCTTAAACAAAGATGCTACAGCCAAGTCCTAATCAAAAGGGAGAATATGCAGAGCAAAACTCCAAATTCTCACATACTCCCAACCTTCTGGAGCCAAGCAGGCTAGATGAATCCCTGTAACTTGTCTGAGATAATCTTTATGCTTTAAACCTTTTGTGACCTATAGGACATACGTTGTTTTTGTTGTTGTGAAGTGCCGTTGGGTTGGCTCCAACCCATAGGTGTCCTGAGGAGGAGCTGGTGAGCTTGAACCACCGGACCTTGCAGTTCAAACGGCTTTGCTGTCTGGCACATTAACCCACAGTGTCACTCCAGGGACATATATGGTGGTTATGTGCCGTGGAGTCGATTCTGACTCAGAGCGGCCCTGTACAGGATTTCCGAGGCTATAAATCATTACGGGAGCAAAAAGCCTCATCTTTCTCCAGCAGAACAGCTGACTTTTAAGGTTCACAGCCCGATTCATAACCACTAACCACTACGCTACCAGTGTGGCGCTGTGGGTTAATGTGCCAGACTGCAAAGCTATTTGAACTGCAAGGTTGGAGGTTCAAGCTCACCAGCTGCTCCTCAGAAACCTTATACAGAGTTGCTATGGGTCAGAACTGACTCGACGGCACTTCACAACACAACATAACAACACCCTACCAGTATTGCCCACCACTATTTTCAGCCTCTAAGGGTTCTTGTGAAATTACATGGTACCGCCTGCTGGGGACCTACCTGTATAACTAGAAATGGGCCTCATCCTACCAATCCTACCTCTACCTGGGACATATGTGTCCCACATAATTGTTTCAAAATCCCTATTACCATAAAGAAAAATTTCCCTTAATTTCAGCACGTCTTTGATTATTGAAAGCACATGGTATCCAAAAAAAAAAAAAAAAATCAAAGCAAAAGTAACTCTGTCATGAACAGGTTAAATCAAGACTGTCCCTTGAAGTCTTCTAAAAACAAAACCATAGTTTAGCATAACTAGTAAAGAATGTCTGTCTTGAGCATTGTGTTCTTTCAAGATCTATCTATCTGGGATCAAACTGACAACAGCAACCTGAAAGATAGGATAGGAAACTTAGGGGGCCCTGAGTTTACATGAGCACTGAAGGAGGGGGAAAATTACTGCACAGTAATCCATTTCACTGAATCGCATACACAGAAAGTGCTGGATCTGTCTATATTCTGCGGGGTTGCACACTCATAACAACAAAAATAAAATATGTAGTTTACTACATGTATCAACCAATGTTTTAGAGAATTACCTTGAAAACATTGTTTTTTGTTTTTTTTTCTAACTTCTTTTCAGATTCAGTTAGATTTTTCTTTCTAATATGGATCATAAACAAATTTGTAGAGAAGGAAAAAAGAGAGAGAATTAGCAGCAATAACTATATGGCTAATCATCGAGTTTCTCTGCTTATTTTAGAATTATGAAGTTCCCCATAATTACCAAACTCTAATTCCATGGCTCAATTATTAATGATACTTAATGTTAAAGACCGCAAGGAGAACTGAAAAGCTGATGATCTACAAATCTAAATACCCTGATTTCTTATTATGCTTTTGATCTCCCTCTGGTGGAGTGGATAATGAATGATTAAAGGAATATGAGAATCAAGGAGAGAACTTTCTGGGCACAACTGTTCTGCACAGTGGGTTTCTCAGAGGAGAATTTAATTCCTTTTATCCCAATTTTACCTTGATAGTACACATATTTTACAAGGGAAAACAGGATCTTGCAAGTGCCATTTAGATACTAAAGAATTACCTTTATTTGTTCAGTATGTTTGCTTTGTTTGTTTGTTTATACCAAAGGATACTCATAAATTTCAACCTGAAGCTTTATTCTGATAGAAGCAAGTGGCACTTCTGGAATTTTAACACTTCTAGTGTGGCATGAATAGACATTTCAAAGAACTTTCCTAAACCTGACTTAACTGTTCCGAAGAACAATTGTTGCTCTTACTCCTTGCTGTTGGAGGAAAGAGTCTCTTGTCTGCAGACTTGGGGGTCTACAGTCTTTCTCTGATGGTATCAAAATCTCACTTGTCATCTTGCAGTCTCTGCTGTGGTCTTCACTCATTTTGGTTTGGGCTCCTCACACTTTTAAAAATAAAAAAAAACAACTTGCCAACTAGTTAGAAAGCAGTAAGCACATTTAGCTTTTCTCAGGTTGGCTGGAGTCAAACTCCTGAGTCAGGTGACAAACACTGTCATAGGTAATGTGTCCTCCAGGCACTTTTTTGCTGGACTTTTAACCAAATACCCAGATGCCATGTGTGCTGCCTAAATATAAATAAAAGACTTCTTTTCTGACTGAGACCTCATCTGCCAAGATTCCACTCAGACCACTAAGCGATGGGTGGTTAACACTCTCTAAGCACAGAAAAGCTTTGGTAACCCAAGAGGAGACTTGAGTCCAGAGACGAAGATCACTTGAAGGTTTGCACTCAACCTCTCATATTTTAAATATTCTCTTTTCAGCATAATTTGCATGGATATCATATTAAATTTATCACTTTTAAAATAATATTGTGATAGTACATATTTTGAAAACAATAAATACTTAAAATGGAATGAATTTTTAAGAGAAGAGAGAAAAAAATATTTGTCACTCTCTTCTTTCAAATTTCTGTTTTCACAGTATTTGTTAACTACTGTGGAGTCGGTTCCAACTCATAGTGACCCTGCACAAGGTTTCTGAGGCTGCAAATCTTTACCGGAGCAGGAGCCTCATCTTTCTCCCGCAGAACAGCTGGTAGTTTCGAACTGCCGACCTTGAGGTCAGCAGCCCAATTCGTAACCACTGCACTACCAGAGCTAAGTCTAAATCTCTGCTGTTATCTTAACTCAAAACCCAGGATAAGTATACAGATTTCACTGAACATTCACAGAGTTTGGAGACTTGATTGTCCTGACCAATACCTCCATTCCTACCCCCAAATCAAAGTCATTTATTAAAATGTGCTTTTTAATGTATCCTACATAAACACATTCTTTAAATTTCTACCACAAGTTAAGGGAAGACCAATGATAATCTAAAAGTTTGAAAGTTTGGTAATGAAAACAGCGACAAAAACATGCCAAATCACCAGATCAAGAAAGTATCTGCTAACAGTAAAATGTACAACTCTGGTCCTAACCCCTAATTAGAAAGTTGAGAATAAACAGTAACTGCGAAAATAGCAGTAAACAAAATTAGTAATATTCTAATAAATGCTACACAGTGTAAAAACATAACTGGACACATATTCTTCCAGTCGATTGTCTCATTTATGAACGCTGATCAGAAATATCTCTTGAATTTGTTATAACTGTAATTTTTCCACCTTGTAAAGTATGAAAGTTACAAATTGGCTTGCTCTTTGAGCTGGCTGGAAAAAGTATACTCTGTAACAATGCACTGTTGTAAATTTAAATTCCTTTCCTTTAATTCTCAGCTCATTTTGGCAGAACACTATTAACTAAAAGTGCAATAAACTATATTGTTGTACTTTAGGGTTTTACAACTTAGCCAACCATATTTGGGGGAAGGGAAGCTAGCAAGAACCTATAAGGAAGTAAAATGCATAATGATGACATTTTGTAACCTTTAGCTAGCCCAAAAACCACAGAAATCATGTGTTTAAGATGGGAAGCATTACTAAATTTGGGCTGACTTCTTGTTGTTTGTTTTTTTCCTTCCTATACCAGCATCACTAAATTTGTTCAGGAATAGATTTGCTTGTCTGTCATTTTTTCATCCATAATACAAAACATAATTTCTTTTCATAAACTTTGAAGTAACCAAAGATGTAAACTTGAAAGGTAATTAAAATTTCAAGACACTACATAGGTATTTTTGAAAATGTGAAGGTTTCTACTAAATGTCAGATTAAAATTTCTGCTGCTTTTTATAAAAAGTCAACATAGCAAGCAAACTGGGGGGGGGGGAGGGCAAACTAAAATGATGCAAATGAACAGATACGTGATTATCTTAAAACATAGTAATAGGTCTCTGAATGGTCATGGAAGGGATGGGGAAAGGGGTCAAAGAGGAGAAAAAGAACGACAAGAGCTTCATGAAGCCTCTTTATTGGTTGTCACTCAACTTTCATATTTAATAAACTTCCATTCTGTTAACCAATACCTAGAGAATAGCTATACATGGCAAGCACTGTGCTGGCTCCTAGGATTACAAGGGAGACCAGGAGGTAGTCACTGCCTTCAGAAGAGTGTATATTCAGTGAGGAGTATATTCAGGGTGGTGCAAACAGTTAAGCACTCAACTACTAGGAGAGGCTAGCAGTTCAAACCCACTCAAAGGAGTCTTACAAGACTGCTCTGGCAATCTGTTTCTAAAAGGTGGCAGCTTTGAAAACTCTAGGGAGCAGTTCTCTGCACACATGGGTCTCCATCAGTCAGAATCAGTTCGCTGGCAACTCACAGCAACAGTGTATCCAGACACTTTGAGAGCTGACTTTTAATTAGGCGCCAAGGAACACATTCAGAAATCTGACACACAGACTTAAGTTCAAAATATTTCCTTTGAACATTTCCAAGGTATTCGTTCTCAATTTATTCTTACAAGTATCTTTAATAATACATTTACGCTGTTGTTGCTCCAAGAAGCAGCTGGTCAGTTTGAAAGGCTGACCTTGTGGTTAGCAGTCTAGGGCTGATCCTACAGCACCACACCAGGAATCCAAGTTAAAGTTGTCCCATTCCACAAAAGCATAGAAAATTAAGAATTGGAAAGATCATTAAAGATCAGTTTGTCCTACCTAAATTTCTTACCTATCTACCAAGTTTGTCATACTGTGGTGACTTACATGTTTCTATGATGTTGGAATCTATGCCATTGCTATTTCAAATACCAGCAGGGTCACTCATGGTAGACAGGTTTCAGTGGAGCTTCCAGAGTTAAGGCAAACTAGGAAGAAAAGACCTACTTCTGAAAACAAAATTATCCAATGAGAAAATTATGGATCACACCAAACATTGTCTGAGATAGTGCTGAGAGATGGGCCCTTCATTCTTCACTCATGTGCACTCCTCCTTATTTGCTTGACTCAACTGCTTCCATTGCTATTGTTGATCTGTTCCATCCAGTTGAGTTTTGATTCATATAAACCCCATCTGATAAAGGTAAACTACCTCTTTGGGTTTTCTAGGAAAGCCTCATCTTTCTCCAGTGGTTCTGTGGGAGAAAGATAAGGCTTTCTGCTCCCGTAAAGATTCTCAGCCTCAGAAACCCTCTGAAGGATCACTATGAGTTAGAACCGACTCCACGGCACATAACCAACCAACCAACCAATCTTTACAGGAGCAGATGACTAGGTCTCTCTCCCAAGGAACCACCAGGTAGGTTCAAACCACCAACCTCTCAGTTAGCAGCTGACATCAACATTGTCAAACTATTGTGCCAACAGTCGTTGCCAAAATGCTCAATGGTATAAACTCACCCCTTATTGTTGTGAAGTGCCCTCGAGTTGGCTCCAACCCATAACGACCCTGTGCAGGGTTTCCAAGAAATGGCTGGTGAGCTTGAACCACCAACCTCGTGGTTCAAACTGACTTTGAAGTCCAATGCATTAACCCACAGCGCCATGCAAGGACTCCAAAATCACTCCATACATTAATTTAAATACCAGTGGGTACTGTCCTTGAAATATGACTGTAAGCAAGGAATATACCATAATTCTATTTGTCTAGAATAGTACCAAAATACAGAAGAGCAGTAAAATAAGTACTTGTCTAATAAACAATATACTCAAATATGTACCAAAAACTATCCAGTGAAAAGAATGATTCTAACCCTTTATCTAATCTAGGAAGTATATATAGTTCTATTCTATGGGTAGATCATCATGAGTCAAAACTGAAGCAATGATATTTGGTATGGTATGGTATGGTATGGTATGGTATGGTATGGTATGGTATGGTATGGTATGGTATGGACAGGATGGGATGGGATGGGTTGCAGCGGTATGGCATGGAATGGGAAGGGTAGTACGGTATGGTATGGCATGGGATGGAATGGGATGGGATGGGATGGGATGGGATGGGACAGTATGGTATGAGATGGTATTGGATGATATAATATGGGATGGGGTGGCATGGCATAGAATGGTATAGTAAGCATGACATGGTATGGTATGGGGTGGTGTGGTGTGGGACAGGAAGGGATGAGGTGGGATGGTATATCTGACTTAGAAGCCCTGATTCAAATGCTATAGGAAGCTGAAAGGACAGAATCAGTCTGCGAGATAAGTATTCTTCAACCCTGAATCATATAGGTGAAAGTAGTTGATAAGGTACTTATGTGTTTTTGTGAGACAATGCTCAATAATTTTTGAGAAAACAGTCTGTACAGAAGTTAATTCTGCAAAATTATAAATATATTTATTTATCATGGAAATCCTTTCCTTATAAATCAATTCTATAGCATGCTTTGCATCTCAAGTTGGCAAACTTTTAAATAATTTGTAATAAGGACTCCTGGTATGGCCCTGTAGAATCAGCACTAGACAGCAAACCACAAGGTTGGTAGTTCAGATCCAGCAGCTGCTCCTCGGAAACCCTATACAGGGTCGCTATGAGTCAGAACCAACTCGATTGCACTTAAACAACAATAGAAATGTAGAGACAAAGGATGAAAGGTCTATCATTTTCTAAAGCAGTAAGTAAATACCTGAGACACATTTCTAACAACACATCCTCAAAAAAGGAGACAATCAATCCTGACTACAAAATGCAGCGCCTCTGTACTCAGCATAATCACATCCTCCTAAAGAACGACTGGCATGCCATTGGAGCACTGCATAGGGAATACTAGGGACTTTTACCTTGATTGGGATAATACAAATTATTTGTCCTCTCCCTACTTTGATTTCTTCATTTGAGAAATGGCAACAATTATAGTAGTACCTTAAAGACAGATAATACTGTAAATCATTTCTAAGGACTTTTGTTTATCTTTAACATCACTTGATCCTCAAATAAATACCTCCTACACAAGGGGTCGGCGACCTGATGTGGAACTGTAGGATAGGCACTGGTTTGTTAACTGCAAGGTGGGTGGTTCAAACCCACCAGCCACTTCACTTCTTGGGAATCCTATACAGGGTCACTATGTGTTGGAACTCACTCAACGGCACTTAACAACAATGCACAAGGATTCGCCATGAGTTGGCATCGACTCAACAGCCAATAAACAACACCACTCAAAACATGAGGTCTCTGGATGGCAAAAATGGTTTGTGCTCGATTACTAACCTTAAAGGTTCAGATCCACTAGTAGCACTGAAGAAGAAAGGCCTGGTGATTGACTTTCATAAAAGATTAATGTCAATAAACCCCCCTGCTGGAGCACGTCTACTCTGCCACACATGGGGTCTCCACTATTAGTCAGAATCAACTCAACAGCAATGGGTTTGATTTTTGTTGTTTTAGTCAACAAATAAGAGGTTTTAAGAGATTGCCAGTTAACAGAAGAGACGCATGCTGACTCCAAAAAACCAGTGAATTTCTCTGAACTACTTAGTTAGCGGTCTTCCAAAGCATAACTGGAGGACAATCTTGGGAACTAAAAGTTGAGTATTAAAGATCTTTATATAACAGGAAAAAATAATTTCAATTATTTGTATGTACTTATTTTTAAAAACTTTGAGTAATATACATTGTATTTCTACTGAAAGTAACAAATGATTTTGTGTTCAGTTATGTTAGGTTTATTTCAGTATTCACATAATAGATTGCTAAGAACCTAGGTCTTGTCAATTACATCTACACTTCAGTGATTACTTCTGAATACAAAGTGTTCTCAATTTTATGACACTCTCTGGAAGAAGTTCAATAACACATTGTTAATACTCTACTCATACAAAATAATTTCAAAGCTCCATGGGAATTTAGATATGCACAAGTTATTAGGATGTGACCTTTCCCTTAGATTTCTTATTTTAGGATCGACTTAACATGGTATTTTCCCAGTGGGAGCTGCTGTACTTCCTTTGCAGATAAGAAAAATAGCAATCACAAATTATAGTGAGTAAACTTAGGGAAACATATATTTCTGTGATGCAGACAACGCTGGAATCTTAAAAGGAGACCACACTATGTATTCCTTAGACTTAGGAGGAAAGCCATGAGGCTTGCTAACAAAAGAAAACAAAAGTCATGCCACTCTGGTATTTCCCTGAAATATATACCTAATTGTTTCTTGTCCCAATTACCAAGTCTTGTGACTTTTAAAAATTATTAAACATGCTTACATCACTAAATTTCCTACATCCTGTCTACTGGGAATATACAAGGTTGAAAATATTAAAAAGTTTTAATAATTTAAATTATTTCAGATCACAAGATTTGGACTGAAGAATAAGGAGTTTATGAGACAAAACAAAACTGAATTAATTTGAAAGAGTTTCATTTTATGTTCCATGGAATGCTGTTGTTGTTTAGTGCCGTTGAGTTGGGTTTCGACTCATAGTGACTCTGTATAGAGTTTTAGAGGAGCGGCTGGTGAACTTGAACCTCCGACCTTGTGGTTCAAACCGACCTTGCAGTCTAGTGCATTAACCCACAGTACCAAACGCTGAATACTAGTAGCTTTTAATTACTGAGCTTCTACTACGTGTTACATGGGAGAAGGATGAGGCTTTCTGCTCCAGCAAAGATTTTTTTAAAAGTCTCAGAAACTCTGTACAGGGTTACTATGAGCTGGAATTGACTGGATGGCACTTAACAACAATCCTGTGTTAGTAAGATTTCATAATTGGAAGTACCCAATCAATCAAAGCTTGCTATTAAAACAAAAACAAAACAAAACAAAAAAACACCGCAAACAAAATTGGGGGGAAAAGATTAATGAAGATGTGTACAGTTTTTCCAAATGAGTTTACTTTTATATAAGCTAGTAACTCAGCTGAAACTGGTCAGTCAGAGAAATTAGTCATAAGTGTGAGGTAGAAATAACATTTCAGTAAGCTCAAGTTTTCCTAAGATAGAAACAAAACAAGAGATCCGCCCTGGGGTGCTTCCCTAGTATCGATGACAATGCCTATTGCAGTTTTCTGTGCAAATAGGTCCCTAATTAAGAATTCTATAGTGTTAGTTAATAGAAACCTTACCATCAAAATTTTTTCATAAGTGGTTTTTCTTTGTGTTTTACTTTTTCTTATGAGAGTGAAAGTATGGGGCAGTAATGATAAATTAAATTTTAAAAATACACTGAAAGCATATTTTGTATCACCACTTCTTAGACATTTTTGTATTAAATTTATTAAAATTACTGCTTGAGAACACTGCATTTAAATTATTAGCCAAGAATCTCATATCAACCCCCCTCATGCGTTTTATAGCTTATTAAACTGTTAACTCAGGTTCTCTATCACAAATGCTACAATTTTGTTTCAATAGTTTTTGGGAAATAATTCTCTACATCTTAAATCTAGTGACCCTAGTTCTTAAGTAAATATAGTATCTGCTGTGATCGATTTACATATTTTTCCAGAAACTATTATGTAGTTAGATACAGTTAGGTTTTAAAACATCTTTTTTTTTTTCCCCAGTGGAACAAGAACCTAGAAATAATTTATTTTATTATATTTTATAGACAAGCACATTAAGGATCTGATAGCTGTATTATATCTTATAGACAAGCACATTAAGGATCTGATAGCTGTATTTTTTCTTTCTCAAATACTGCTTAGAAATATATCTAAGTGATATACAAATATATCTGGGTTAAGAACTAGAAGGTCACATGTAGAAATCAAAATAGTTTGAATAGGCTGGAAAGATTATAACGATTTTCTTTAAGATGATCTGTATTCTTCTTAATACACTGCCTATGATTTAAAGCACTGTGTTGTAGTTAACAGCTATCATCTATTTCATATCATAAAAGTAGATTAAAAATGTATACATGTTAACATGAGCTAGAGGAAATGTGCATAAGAATAGTAGTTTTTGTTAAGAGGATTAAATGGGATTTTTTTTATTGCAAAAAGATCCGTATTTCATTACTTTTCAGTAATAAAAATATTTCTAAATAAATTAACATAAAAGGAAATCAATCCAGTGACCAAAATCTGAAAAGCAAAACTACTTATTCCTAGTTCCTAACCTTATTTCTAAGTATACCACCTCCCTGCCTTTAAGGTTTTATAAGTAAACAGTATCTCTGTGTTCCAGTCCTAGAGTTCTGCCCTCACACTTCGCAATATAGCTCAGCATTGAGATCTTATTTGCAGAGGGCAGGACTGAACTTTGCGTGTGAACACATACAGAAATGATAAAGATCGCTGTGTCTTATTAGTAATTTACAGAATTGTGATTCGCTGCACCCAGTTGAATTCCTCAGTCATAAAATCATTGGGACCAAACAAGTTCAGATATCTTTTATCTAAACCCCTTTCTCCCTTACCATCAGTTAACATATTTCTTGTGGAGTTTTTTTTTCTTTCTTTCTTTCTTTTTTTAATAGATTCATTTGTCTTAGTTTTAAATTAACCCCACAAGCAGCTCTCCCAGCCACCCAGGCCCACTGTTTCCTGCGTGCCAGATTTTTTACTTGCACAAATTATGATATGTTGTTGTTATGTGCCATGGAATTTAACTCATATTGACCCTGAAAAGGGTTTCTGAGGTTTGAACCTGGCAGTTAACAGTCCAGTGTTCATTCTGCAGCATCATACCCAGACTTCCTATTATGATATGCTGTTGTTAAGGGCAGTAGAGTCCATTTCAACTCATAGCAACTCTGTAAACAACTCTGTAAGCAGCTAGTAAGTTTGAACCAACGACCTTGAAGTTCAAACTAACTTGATTGAGGTCTAGTGCTTATCCAAGGATGCCACCTGTATTGTTGTTATTATTATTAAGTGCTGTCGAGTTGGATCCAATTTATAGCAACCCTGTATACAGTTTTCAAGGAGCAGCTGGTGAGTTTGAACTGTTGACCTTGTGGTTCAAACCAACCTTGCAGTCCAGTGCTTTATCCCACAGCGCCACACCAGGACTCCACCATACCATATAGGAGTCATTTTGGTAAAGGAAGTGCAATAATAATCTCTAGGTTTAAAAAACAGAAAAAAAAAAAAGATTCTCAAGCATAAATGCCCCCAAGAAAAAGAAAAGATTCTCCACATAGCTTCCACCTGGCAAAGAGGTGGAACTTAACTACCGTTGCTTTTTTTTTAAGTGCCACAGAGTCATTTCCGACTCATAGTGATCCTGTATTGCGTTTCTGATGAGCGGCTAGTGAATCTGAACTGCCGACCTTGTGTTCAAACTCACTTTGTGGTTCACCACGTTATTCTGCAGTGCCACACCATGATTCCTATTGTTGCTCAGTGCTACTGAGTCAGTTTTGACTCGTAGCGACCTTGTATATAGGGTTTCTGAGGCTGTAAATTTTCATAGGAGCAGAAAGCCACATCTTTCTCCTGCGGTGTAGCTGGTAGATTCAAACTGCTGACCTTATGGTTAGCAGCTCAGCTTGTGCGACCAGAGTTCTTTGGGATTCCTTCTGTTGCTGTTTTTGAGCGCCACTGAGTCCGTTCCAACCCACAGCGACCCTGTATAGGGTTTCCGAGGAACGACTCGGTAAACTTGAACTGCTGTTCAAACCAACTTTGCAGTCCAGTGTAATAACTCACAGCACTATACCAGGGCTCCAGGACTCCTATGTTGTTGTTTTCAAGTGTCGTTGAGTCGATTCGGACCCATAGCGACCCTGTATAGGGTTTCCAAGGAGCTGCTAGTGAGCTTGAACTGTCGACCTTGCAGTTCAAATGGCTTTGCAGTCTGGCTCATTAACCCACAGCACCAACACCAGGACTCCAGGACCCCTATTGTTGTTGTTGTCAAGCACCATCGAGTTGGTTCCGACCCATAGCGACCCTGTATAGGGTTTCCGAGGAGCAGCTGGTGAGCTTGAACCACCGACTTGCAGTTCAAATGGCTTTGCAGTCTGGCACATTAACCCACAGCGCCACACCAGGACTCCTATAGGATTCTGTTATTTCTTGTTTCACCTGAAGTGTGTGAACTGATTGGGCATGCAAGAGAGTTGCCAGCCAAGAAAACATTAGGGTCAAATCCCAAACAATAACATTTCATTTTCACACCAACAACTTGAATTCACATCTAACTCTCATTTTAGATGTTAAAATACATACATGCCCCATTCTTTGTCTTTCAAGATTTTAATCTTTCAATTTTTAGTGGTTTTCAGGCTTTTCTAAAGCCTAACTGATTTTCTAAACAAAGTTAATCTGTCACTGATTTTCTGTAAGAACCAAAACACTCCCTTTGTACTATTTGTATTGACTGAATTCCCAAACGCTTTACTTAAAACCAACATGGCCTCCTCTCAGCTCACTAGGCAAATAAAGGCATTCCTCATTTTATCGTGCTTTACTTTATTATGTTTCATTTCAGCAGATATAGGGTTATTAATTTTTTGTTTGGCTTCCTTTTTTTTTTTTACAAATTGAGAGTTTTCTGTTTTTACAAATTGAGACACGATTGTGTCAAGCAAGCCTATCGGCACCAGTTTTCCAACAGCCATGTGATTACATCGTGTATCTGTGTCACATTTGGGTAATTGTTACAATTTTCAGATTTTTTCATAATGATGCCATACATTTAACAGATTATACAGTATAGTGGAAACATAACTTTCGCTTGCACTGGGAAACCAAAGTATTCAGGTGACTCATATTGTGATACTGACTTTATTGCAGTGATCTGGAACACAACCTGCACTATCTCAGAGGAGTACCTGGACTGGTTTTAAGTTTGTGTTCAGATGTTGTCTTGGACAGAGAAGATTGTTGGAGCAAGAGATTATCAATGAGAATTAAGTATTTCTACAGGAGTCCCTGGGAGGCGCATATGGTTCAGCACTTTGCTACCTACAACCAAAATCCACCCAGAGAGGAGCTTAGGAAGAAAGTCCTGGTGATTGACTTCTAAAAGATCACAGCCATTAAAAAGATCAGTTTTACTTAGATTCAAACCGCCAGCCTTTTGATAAGTCGGGAGCCGAGTGCTTAACCATATATGCCCCCCAGGGACTCCAATAGGAGGACTTAGTTCTTATTAATAATCAATCTCTTGCTCCAACAATCTTCATTGTCCAAGACAACATCTGAACACAAACTTAAAACCAGGACAGGTATTCCTCTGAGACATTGCAGCTTCAGTTCCAAACCACTGCAATAAAGTGAGTATCGCCAGATCAGTTCTACTTTGCACTTGCCACCATCCGTCAGTTTGTCATGCTAGAGTTTCAGTGTTGCTATGATCTTGGAAGCTATTCCACTGGTATTTTAAATACCAGCAGGGTTACCCATGGTGGACAGGTTTCAGCAGAGCTTCCAACTAAGACAGCCTAGGAAGAAGGAGAGGCAGACTACTTCTGAATGCTTAGCCACTGAAAACCTTATGAAAAGCAGTAAAACGTTATCAGATACAGTACTGGAAGATGAGCTCCTCAGGTTGGAAGGCATTCAAAATATGACTAGAGAAGAACTACCTCCTCATACACAGTTGACTGTTAACGATGGAAATGGAATAAAGCTTTCAGAACCTTCACTTACTGACAGGATGCAACTCAATATGAGGAGAAATAGCTGCAAACAGCCATTAATAATCAGAACATGGAATGCGCAAACTAAGAATCCAGGAAAATTGCAAGTTGTCAAAAATGAAATGGAACACATAAAGATTGGTATCCTAGGCATTAGTGAGCTGAAATGGACAGGGACTGGCCATTTTGAATCAGACAGTCACATGGTTTACTATGCTGGGAACAGCACATTGAAGAGGAATGGCATCACATCCACTGTCAAAAAGAATGTATCAAGATATTCAAGTACAATGCTGTCTATGATAGGATGATACTCAGTCCTGCTGCGGTGCTGTAAGATAAGCACTGTACCACAAGGTCAGCTTAAACCGTAAAGCTGGCAGTTCAAACGCACCAGCTGCTCCTTGGAAACCCTATATAGGGTTGCTGTGAGTAGGAACCAACTCAATGGCACTTAACAACAACAACAGCAACATAAGGAAGACCAGTTACTACCACTTTTATTCAAACTTAACACATCAACCACTAAAGCCAGTGATGATGAAATTGAAGAAGTCTACTAACTTCTTCAGTCTAACACTGATCAAATATGCAATCAAGATAGTAACTGGTGATTGGAATGCAAAGGTAGGAAACAAAGAGGAAGCATCAGTAGTTGAAAAATAGGCCTTGGTGACAGAAATGATGCTGGAGATCAAATGACAGTTTTTCAACTCCAATGACTTGAAAATTTATTGCAAATACTTTTTAAAACAACTTAAAAGGAAACTACACACATGGACCTCACCAGATGGAATACACAGAAAGCAAACTGACTACCATCTGTGGGATGGATAAAAAAATCTCAATATCATCAGCCCAAACCAGGCAGGGGCAGACTATAGAACACTCCATCAATTGCTATATGCAAGTTCAGGCTGAATCTAAAGAAAATGAAAAGAAGTCCACAAGAGTCAAAATATGACTTTGAACATATCTCATCTGAATTCAGAGATGATCTCAAGAACAGATATGATGGATTAGACACTAATAAGT
Organism: Chrysochloris asiatica; assembly: GCF_000296735.1. Taxonomy (NCBI): domain Eukaryota; kingdom Metazoa; phylum Chordata; class Mammalia; order Afrosoricida; family Chrysochloridae; genus Chrysochloris; species Chrysochloris asiatica. The sequence goes on from NW_006408704.1 coordinate 2,743,389, forward strand.
AAGCAAAGACCAGAAGAGTTGTGGGATGACATAAAGAATCTAATATAGAAAGAAAGAAAAGGTTGTTAAAAAGACAGAAAAGAAAGGAAAGACCGAATTGGATGTCAGAAGAGACTCTGAAACCTGTTCTCCGGTGTAGAGATGTCAAAGCGAATAGAAGAATTGAAGAGGTAAAAAAAATGAACAGAAAATTTCAAACAGTATTTTCAACAGCCTCATATACATGTGAAAGTTGGACAATGAATAAGTAAGACAGTAGAAGAATTGATGCATTTAAATTGAAGTGTACCACAGACTACCACAAAAACAAATAGCTCTGTGTTGGAAGTACAGCTAGAATGACCCTTAGAAGAAGCCAAGATGGTGAGACTTCATCTCTCGTACTTAGGACATGTTATGAGGAGGGATCAGTCCCTGGAGAAGGACATCATGTTTAGCAAAATGGAAGGTCAATGAAAAAGAGGAAGACCCCCAAGTTGGATTGGCACAGTGGCTGCAGCAATGGGCTCAAACATAACAAAAATCATAAGGATGGTGCAGGACCAGACTGTTTTGTGTGTTGTGCATAGTGTTGTCCTTATGAGTCAGAACCAACTCGATGGCGCTTAACAAACTTTACAGACAAGGTCACCATGAGTCAAAACCAACTTGGTGGCAACTGGCATAAGTGTTTTACAGTTCTGGTGTGATAAAATTGGACTTTGATGGTCACCAACTAAAAACTTTGCTAAGAGGTGGTTCCCGAGAAGGCACAGCTTTGTGCAGCTTTTCCAGATCTTCTTGCAGGTTGGAAATAACTAGCTGAAGCATTAAGCAGAAACTAAACTGTGGAGCTAAGAAACACAGCTCAAGAAAAGACTCTGAAGTAAAGAACACCCTCGCCTTTGGCTAGTCTTCTAAGACTGGCATACAAATAGAAATACACACAGTTAACTAGTGAAAAATCTAATGAGAAGAGTATTGTCTCAGTATTTTGTGGACTGTCTCTCTATACTTTAGGTTTGCCTGATACTTACATTGATTTAATGAATTTTTGGGAAGGAAGCTGCAGTAGAGATGATGTGCCTTAGCATCATTTGTTGCTGTTGTTATTAAGTGCTGTCAATTCAGTTCCAACTCATAGCGACCCTGTGTAGGGTTTCTGAGGAGCAGCTGGTGGGTTTGAACCACTGACCTCAGGGTTAGCAGTCCAGTGCTGATCCACAATAGGATGAAGTCAATGTTGTTTTTACTGGTCATGTCAATCTTGACCACCTGGTTAAGGTACTGCTGTTTCTGCCACGATTCCTCTCTGCAAAGTTACTACTGGCACTGTCGGAAAAGCACTGGACCACAAGGTCATTTTGAACTGCAAGGTCAGCAGTTCAAACCCACCAGCTGCTCCTCAGAAACCTTATACAGGGCCGCTATGAGTCAGAACCAAATTGATAGTCGTTCACAACAACAACAATTAGCAAATGTTTAGGGGAAGATACTTGAAGATTATACAATACTCTGTTTCTCCTTACATACAATCACCAACTTTTAGCATTCATTAAGTGACTTTCTACTGCACTCACTCATTTCACATTTATCAACTGGATCCTCATCCCTTTCATTTACTTATTTATAGATAAATATGCATGAGTCCATACTGATATATTTGAATGCTGTAGGATCAGCACTGGACTTTTAAACACAAGGTTGGTGGTTCAAACCCACTAGCCACTCCTCAGAAATGCTATGCAGGGTCTCTAGGAGCCCGGATTGACTCAACAGCATTTAACAGCAAAGTCATCATTTTTATTGCTCAACACACACCCAAAATACAGCTGAAAAGGAATAAATCCTCAACAAGTAAGACTTCCCAGAACTTTTGACTGGAGCCCCTAAAGTCACACCATAATCTCTCGTCTTCTATTGATGAGTCAGTACCAGGAAGGACGTGGGTTCAATGAACGGTACCAGCTAGAACTCAGCAGGTCTTTCTCCTGGAATGGAGAATCTCTGACATACATAATAAATACATTCTCCTTTGTGACTAAAGTCCATGGTTTAGTTACAAATATCATAGTAAAAAATAATGTGCTTGTTAATTATTCCCTTGGTAGAAAAATAAAAGGACTGTAAGAGACATATTAGAGATTTATTTATAGGATTTGGGTTACTTCTAAAATTCTCAGTCATCCTCTTATCTTTGTTTTGTCTTCTAGGCAAATATGTTATGGTAGACTCCTGCAGCTGGCTGGTAAATTATATGGTAGAAAGTATCCTGATAGTCAAAATATGTTAGCTCTCTAAGAAACTTTGCAGTAAGATACTATACAGAATTTGATTATTCTCTTAAAAAGATACTCTTAAATAGAAATTCAGCATAATAAACTCTGAATTTCCTACCGTTTAAAGGGGACTTTTGTTTGAGGGATGTTCTTCTCGTTGTGTATCTGTGGTTTCAGTAGGCTTCTTTCAAAGCTGAACAAGTAAAAAGAAATGAGATTTTAATATACTCATAGATTCAAAAATTTTAGGCAATCTTTGCTGCACAAATACATGTTACATGCACAAATACATGTTATTTTCTGTTAGGTTTCATTCTGAGTGCTTGCTTTCCCTTTGCCTACCCACAATGATTCATACTCTGCAGAGGTAACCAATCAAAATGACACATCATAAATTCTTAATGATTCGCTGCACCTGCTTTCCTAAGTTCTGTCACTCATGATGCACCAGCTCACCTCTTATGTCCAGTTAATAGGGACACCTACATTATCGTGTGGGATTCCTGGTGTGGTGCAGTCGGATACGCACTGGACTGCAAACCACAAGGTGGGTGGTTCAAATTCCTCAGCCGCTCCTGAGAAACCCTGCACAGGGTAGCTAAGAGTTGGAACTGACTCGACGGCACTTAACTATAACAATATGGTCTAAACTAAAGAGAAACTGGATCCTAAAGGAATAAGTAAGCTCAAAAGAGAGGGTTCTGGTAAATGTTATTCAAGTTGCAATGTTGCTGTTTATTGGCAGAACATCACTGCAGAGGAACAGACCCATCAGTCTTATAAGAAATACAAGCAGAGGATCCCCATAGAAGTGAGAGTGTAACTACATCGTCAGAACAGACAAGTCACTAGAAAAGTACCCCGTCCATGAAAAGGCCTGACACAGTGGCCACCACACTGGACTCAAACACACCAACAACTATGAAGAAAAGACAACACAGGACCAAGTTGTGTATAAGCCCAGGGGGTGCAATGGTTAACACACAGTTGGCTGTGAACCAACAAGTCATCAGTTTGAGCTAACCTGCTGCATTGTGTGAGTAAGATAAGGCAATCGCTACTGTAAAGATGACAGCCTTGGAAACCCAGTGGAGCAGTTCTGTCCTGGAGTTGGAACCAACTCAATGGCAATGGGTGTGGGTGAGAGGCAGTACATCGAACAGATTTTTAAAAGGAAGACCAAAAGAGCAGATTGCCTGAGTAAATGAGTCCAGGTCTTAGAATCGACATCCTTGGCCCATACGAAGTGTCCAAGGATCTTAGAATAACTCTCCTTTCCATAAAGACAAAACATCATTTACTGCCAACAGCATCATCACCAGGGAGTTACTAATCCTAGCATGCAGGCAAAAAACATCCTGCACAATCTAGCCCACAAAAAAATGGATTTTTTTCTTTTTAATTCCACACTTTTCAGGGTAGATTCAAAACAAACTATTGTTCTAGGTATAAAAAAAGTAGATCGTGAAGGATGTCTTCCCATTTAAAAAAAAAATTTCTAATGTACAAGAATATAAATTATAGCAAATGTATTTTGTTTGAGTCTGTTTCTCTTATCATTGTTCACTACTTCTGCTTGTGAACTCAGAATTTTTTAATGCAGACTCAGTATCTACCATAACGCACAAAGCTGATTTTTAAACTGCGCCACATTCTATAGAAATAGCTAACTTGTCCCAAAGTTTTGTTTCATGACTGGCTGCTAACCCATCCTGTAGCAACCTGCATGAACTCACTAGCTTCTTCATCAAACATGAAAAAAGCATGCATGAAACAACTTTATTCATAATAGTTTGCCATTTTGACTTTTCATATCCATGGTATTTACATAGAAGGACTTAAAATATGTAAAACTAAAAGGGAAAATTCTAATAAAGAAATGTTTGAGCTAAGCGTCTATCTGAAAAATTAAAGAATGAAGATTCTAGATTTAGATTTGCTGTTGTTGTTAAGTGCCGTCGAGTCGATTCCAACCCATAGCAACCCTGTATAGTGTTTCCAAGGAGCCGCTGGTGAGCTTTGAACCGCCAATGTTGCAGTTCAAATGGCTTTGCAGTCTGGCACATTAGCCCACAGTGCCACATCAGGACTGTGGACTATACGTAAAATACTCATTAACAAAGTCAACACTACACTAAAAGATTAAACCATCACAATCAAATTGATCTCAGAAAAACAAAGATTTAATATTAGGAAATGTATTAAAACAATGACTCATGGTGTGGCGCTGTAGGATCAGCACTGGACTGCAAACCACAAAGTTGGCAGTTCAAACCCACCAGCTACTCCTTAGAAACCCTATACAGAATCGCTATGAGTTGGAATTGACTCAACAGCACTCAACAACAACAACATCAAAGCACTATGTCAAGATTTAAAGGAACCATATGATTATCACCAAAAAATGCAAACAGAAAAATCAAATATATAAAACCACAAAACAATATATTTTTTTAAAAACTAAGAAACAAAAAGACCTTTCTTTAATAACAACAATAATAGTTATTTGGAAATTACAAACAAAACTATCTTAATTGTGAAATACTATAAAACTTCATGGAGTCCTGGTCTGGTATTGTAGGATAAGCACTGAACTGCTAACTGTAAGGTTGGGGGTTCAAACCCACCACCCATTTCTCGGAAACCCTATGTAGGGTCACTATGGATCAGAACCAACTGGACTGCACTTACCAACAATAACAACATAAAACTTTCTGACGTGGGTTCTATATTAACTAGTTCCTTAAGATTCCCCAATAGAAAAGGCTTTGTGATCAAATGGTTGCCTATGTTATTCATTTTTGGAAATTAGTAAAGTACATTAGCATTGCATTTGCTCTGTGAATTTTACAATGAAACAAAACCCCAAACTACCATCAACACTAACAACTTGCATTTCTCTGTTTAGTTTAACAGTTGTCAAATTTATTTGAATCCTCTTTCTTCACTTCCCATATTTACTCTTCAATCTGGTTTACTGTATTCATCATCCACCTTTCTACTGAAATGCAAAGAAAAGCTATAAGGTGTCTTTCTTGATTTTCCTTCTACACACGTATATCCACTGGTATGCTGGGAAATATTTTTAACAACTGGCTCTCCTGGGTAAAACAAGGGGGAGAAACTGCTCTATTTTGTCGAATTTGCCATTATACAGCATTTCTATGACATAGATACAACAGACATATATTACCGCCATATAATTTGGTGGTAGTGGTTATAAGCCATCAAGTTGGTTCTGACTCATAGTGTAACCGTATAGGGTTTCCAAGACTGCAAATCTTTATGGGAGCAGAAGATCTCATCTTTCTCCTACAGAACAGCTGGTAGGTTTGAGCTGCTGACATTAAGGAGCCTAGGCATAAACCACTACACTACCAAGGCTCCTTGAATATAATTAGGTATAAAATAACTTGGGGCAAAATAATTAACAAATGATTTGGTTTGTATTTAATGTACTTTATTTAATTGTAAGTCTATATAATTTAATTTTTAATAATAGCTGTGCTTAACAATTGACTCAGAAAACACCCTGAAATTTTAATAACTGACTCTCACGAGCTGGTATGCGGTGGCCTCAGCACATTTTAGCGCTTGTCCATCCTCTATTGAAACATTCTCCTTCTCCCTTAGCTACCTGGAGACCAAAACCAACCAGTTGCTGTGGCATCGATTATGACTCATGGCAACCCCTTGTGTGTCAAGGTAGAACTGCACTCCACAGGGTTTTCAATGAGTGATTTTTCAGAAGTACAGCGCTAGCCCTTTGTTCCTAGGTACCTCCAATCTTCCGTAGTGAACAGCAAGCTCATTCACCATATCCACCATCTAGGTGTCCAGCTTTCCCTAATTATTATTTTGCCATGATTGCTACTTCAGTCCCTTCCCTGGTATGTTTTTTATCTGAACTTTTCAGTTGTATGTGTCCTGAAAGCTTGGCAGATTTCTCATCTGTATATTTTTGCCCTAGACACCCTTATCTATAAACACATATACTTGCTTATAGCTCCCAAATATCTGGCTCTAACCACAATCCTTTCTCTCTAGAATTCTAAATCTGTGCATTCAACTTTCTTTCGAATGCTTTTATCTAGATCTACCAAACCCAATCCACTGCCGATTCAGACTCCTGGGGTTCATCAGGAGTCTTGGATTTGACATAACCCAAATTGACTACCCATTTCTCCCTCTGAGATACAATTCAACATGCCACATTCGACCCCTGCCTAAAATAATGACAAGGGGATCCATTTTTTTTTTTTTTTTAGTATCTTTCAAAATCTATGAAAGGAAAGTGAATTCACAACCACAGGCAATACCTTCTCATGTCTCTTTTTTCTCATTTCCTTCCATTATTTTTTCACACTAAAAGCTCCCCAAAGTTCCTCTGTCATCAAATTCTCTGCCACACTTTCTCCACTCCTAGTAAATTAATTCATCACCGCGCCGCACCCTCTTCCTCATTCCCAGCTCTTTTGTGAAACTAACTTAAATCTCTAGCTTTTCGTGGCCACTCTCTTTGCTCATTTTCGAACATGTCATCATGAAACTGTAGGAACTGACCTAGAAAAGTAAGTATACGACTTTTCTGAGGGTGTGGGAAGGGGATCATATTAAAATTCTCTTTGGTGGGTTGGAGGAAATACACAAGTCTCTGAGCACATCCAAATGGATATTTTCATCCCTTCAAACTGCAATATGTGGGTCTACGCCTTTTCACCTACACCCACACATAGCTGGGTGACTCCATGCAATGCAGACTCAAGATGGGCCAATTACATTTTGGCCCAGATATTTACAATTGTTACTGGTAGCGTAGTGGTTATAAATCGGGCTACGATCCTTAAGGTTAGCAGTTCGAAACAACTAGCTGCTCCGCGGGAGAAAGATGAGGCTTTCTGCTCCCATAAAGATTTACAGCCTCGGAAACCCTGTACAGGGTCGCTATGGGTCGGAACCGACTCAACGGCACTTAACAACAACAACAACATGCATGTGAAAAAGAGCTCTGGTAGCGTAGTGGTTACGAATCGGGCTGCAAACCTTAAGGTCAGCGGTTCGAAACTACCAGCCGCTCCGCGGGAGAAAGATGAGGCTTTCTACTCCCGTAAAGATTTACACCCTCGGAAACCCTGTACAGGGTCGCTATGGGTCGGACCCGACTCGATGGCACTTAACAACAACAACAACAAGAGAATATGTGTTCAAAAATGATTACCTATTATTACTGATAACTTAATGGCATTTTTGGTGCTTGAGATAATTATGGAAGATCCCTTTAGTTAAATCATACATTTGTATTTTCTAGGGATTTAAACTGTGGAGTACACTATGGGTGGACTGAAAGGAAAGAAAGCATTCTAAAAATTTTACACGCGCATCTAAAAATTTTAAAAATACTTATAAATCAGTAAGTTATCCCAATAAAGTCATATTACTTCAAAGTATTACTCAGGATTAGAAAGTAGGGTAAGACTGTAAATTTGAAACATCAGAAAAACAGTATTTATTAGCAATGTTCTAAGCATTGTTGTTGTTGTTGAGTGCCGTCGAGTCGGTTCCGACCCATAGTGACTCTGTACAGGGTTTCCGAGGCTATAAATCTTTACAGGAGCAGAATTGAGTATACAGAGTAAGCAAAACACAAAAATTTATAACCTTGTGTAATTGCATAAAATGTGGTGTACCTCGTGTTGATTCTGACTCATAGCTCATAGCAACTCTGTAAAAGGAGAACTGCCCCATATAGTTTCTAGGCTGAAATCTTTTTGGAAGCAGGTTGCCAGATCTTCTCTCCATGGGGTTAAACTACTGACCTTTCAGTTAGCAGCCAAGCACTTAACCTTTGTGATACCAGGCTCCTTATAACTTCACATTGTTGTTGTTGTAAAGTGCCCTCGAGTCGATTCTGACTCACAGCAACCCTATTTAGGGTTTCCGAGGAGCAGCTGGTAGGTTTGAACCACTGATCTTCCGGGAGGAGTCCAGTGCTTATCCTACTGTGTCACACCAGGACTCCATAACTAACTTCATGTTGTTGTTGTTAAGTGCCATGGAGATGGTTCCAACTCATAGTGGCCCTGTATAGGGTTTCCAAAGAGTGTCTGGTGAGCTTGAACTGCCAACCTCGAGGTTCAAACCGATTTTGCGGTCCAGCTCATTTGCCCTCAGCGCCACACCAGGACGCCATCATTTCACAGAAGATGGACTAACGAATTGGAGTTCCTGGGTGGTACAAATGCTTATCATTCTTGGCTGCTAGCTAATAGATCGAAGTTCAAGTCTACCCAGAGGCTCCTTAGAAGGTAGTCCAGTAAACTCAACCATTGAAAACCCTGTGGACCACAGTTCTTTCTGCCTGATACATACATATGGGGTTACCATGAGGTGGAGTGTAACTGATACTTTTTTTTTAAATGCTGAATATATCTGAATATAGGGAACATTGTGGCTCTGTAGAATAAGCACTGAACTGCTAATAACAAGGTAGGTGATTTAAGCCCACCAGCCAGTCTGCAGGATAAATATAAGGCTTTCTGCTCCTGCAAAGATTTATAAGCCTCAGAAACCCTATATAGGATCGTTATGAGTTGGAAACAACTAGATGGCACCTAACAACAAAAACCTATCTGAATATATCTATAGTTTGGAAGAAAGAGGCTACAATACAAACTCATCAGGACAATTGGGAGCCACCTCAACAAACTAATGTGGTCTACTAGCTTCCATGATCCAGATCTTCTTCCCCTAATTTCAGGATTAGTGATTCAATGATTTTTTCCAAAAATCAATCAAAACTCATTTATAAGTGATAACACAATTTTAGTTTCTTTCACAAAGAGTTATATAAACATTCTGCTCACATTAAATTCAGAATATAAACATCACTATTTGATCATCTGACTAGTAGATCAAAACGCATTTTATTTCCATATTAAAGAGACCTAGTCAAAAAGAGATGTTAACATCAGGAAACAGAGAAGGAAAGGAAGAGAGCTACCAGAGGGAGGAGAAACAGACAGTGCAAGAAGGAACAAAGTGATGGTGTACAGGGAACACAGGAGTGAGGGAAAGAGAACTAGAAAGAGCTAGAACAAGAACGAAGGCCAAGGCGCAAGCAAAAGGAGCAGCTCAGAAATCCTGATTTCACATCCTGAAATCCTCACTTATTCACCTTGGACAGAAACTCTCGCCACTGATACATCTTAAGTATTGTGTAGAAATCAAGAAGCCACCAAAATTATTTAGCCAAAAATATGTCTATTAGTAATTACAAAAGGGGCTTCAAAACTTCATGGAAAAATGAAATTAAAAGAGAAATGGGAATTTTTCTATGAAGTTTTGAAGGCCCCTCATCGATACAGATATTATGTTAAATAAACTATCTTTTGCTTTTCTCTCCATTTTGCCTGATTCCATCTGGAATGTTTTGTCCACCATCACCCCAAAATAGTCAACAAATATTGAACACATGCTATACTATACAACAAGCATGGTCCCACGCACATCTAAAAAGTTTACACTTACTTTTAATAGCATCAATGAAATGGGCTGTTTTAATGACATATGTGAACTTGAAGTGGACTGAAAAGAAGCCAGGCACAAGAGGTTGGCTATATTGGGTGAATCAGAACCAGTGGTTAACCTTCTTCTTCACCTCATAGTTGTTGTTGTGAAGTGCCATTGAGTCGGTTCTGACCCATAGTGACCCTGTATAGGGTTTCCGAGGCACAGCTGGTGAGCTCAAACTGCTGACCTTGCAGTTCAAATGGTTTTGTAGTCTGGTGCATTAACCCACAGCGCCACACCAGGGCACCTCATAGTACAAGCACTAACATAATCCTCTGACAGTAATGCCCACAGTTCACTTAAAAACAGTCCAGGATTTCCCTCAGTGCAAGCGTCAGTCAAAAAGCATTGCTACAAAATCGTAGGACCCTTTTTAAAACAAAATAGCAAGATGTACAACTACTGTTTCTTGACAAAGCAGGGCTAGGCATTTCTGAAGGTGGTACTTCCATCTCTCTGACCCTTCCTCAAGAGTGTAGTGGTTCTATAGGGTAATCACTGGACTGTGAACCACAAGGTCAAAGGTTCTACCCACCAACCACTCTTTGAGAGAAAGATGAGGCTTTCTGCTCCCTTAAAGCCTTGGAAACCCTATACAGAGTCACTATGAGAACATCAACATCAACCACTTCCCAAAGAATTCTGTGTTCGTGGACTTACATCACATCAAAACAGCAGTGTTGGCATCCTCAAGGGACTCAACTTGTGTTCCTTTTCAATGTTTTTTGAGTGTGAAGAGCAAAAAGAAGTTTAACTGGTAAGATCAGGACTGTAGGGTGGATGGGGTAAAGTTTCCCAACAGAATTTTTATAGGACAGCCCTTGCTGTGCTCAAAGAATGAACAGGTGTTTGTTGTGATGGGAGGGAAAATTCTTTAGTACTATTTTTCTGGCTTTTAACCAATACTGTTTAAATTTTTTCTAAACATCTTCATAATAACTCTCAGGATCATCCTGTGTCCTTCAAGAAAATCTATCAAGATTACTTCTTTGGACTCAAAAAAGGTGACTTCTCTGCCTTGAATTGAACTGGCCCAGCCACTGTTTTGATGACACCAGTTTTTGAAGGTCCCCTAACAAGATTAAGAAGGAGCTCTGGTAGCGTAGTGGTTACGAATCGGGCTGTGAACCGCAAGGTCAGCAGTTCAAAACTACCAGCTGCTCCACAGGAGAAAGATGAGGCATTCTGCTCCTGTAAAGATTTACAGCCTCGGAAACCTTGTTCAGGGTCTCTATGGGTCGAAACCGACTCGACGGCACATAACAACAACAAGATCAAGACAACACTATTAGAGAGAATTTATCCGCAGCCAACCATGGATCCCAGAAACATGTTTAAACACATTTTGCTTGGAAAAAAACATGTGCATGTATGAACTGGAACCCTAGTAACAATACTTTTTTTTTTTAAATGTTTTACTGTGAATTATGTAATAGTTTACACAGGAGAACATTAGCTTTACATTCATCCTGTCATATATAGTTTCATTGTCATGGTTACAAATCCCCTCCATGCATCATCAACCAACCAAAGGGTATATATACCTTGCAAGCCTGCCCTGCTTACCCCCCACCCCCACCCTGGTTGCCAGCACACAGCGCCTCTCCCTTTCTGGGTCTAGAGTCCCCAGCCGCTCCATTTCTCCACGTCATCGTCTCTGCCTCCATCTCTGGCGCCACTGTTTCTCTGGGTTGGGTCCCGCTCTGCGCTCTTCTCCCTTGATGGTCCCAGGGACCTCCACTCCTGGACTGCAAAATCAATCACTCCTCTCCTTTTGCTACAAAACATCTACCTTTACATTTCTAACCCTCACAATCAGTTCTGATAGTATTCCACAAGAGTCCTATCCTCATCTCCTTTCACCAGCCCCACCCAGGCAGGCTGGATACTACTCAGTGGAGATTCTACCTTCCTCTGCGCCCTCTGGATCTAGGCTCACTCTTGAAAGCTTGTAAGCCAGTCACTTCTTGCCTTTGTAGCACCCCCATTTTGGGTAGCCATGCCCAAGTTGCCCAACCCTGTCTACCCTGTGTACTGAGGGGGTGAGAATGATCTTCCTTGTAAAGATTTGTTCCCTCTTTTGAGCTACTGCATCCATAGGTGTAGGTCACAGTATTTCTTGACTTACCCTTACACATAGTGACAGAACTCTTACAGGAGTTTAAAGTCACCAGATTCTCTAAATTGAAATTAATCTGTGATCATTCAAGCTGCTAACTGGTGACAGTAACACTTGAGTAGCTAAGTCAAATAGCTCTGAGTAAGTTCTTTGAACTTTCACCCACACCTAAATGGCATCCCTAAGACACCCTCAAATGAGTAGTCCTTGTTCAGCCATGACAGTACATCATGTTAAAAGGATAAGTGATTTAAAGATCAGCACTCTGACTGTGATTTACAGAACTTACTTCCACAGAAATCCACAGGACTTGTGGAAAGTATCATGTGAAAGAGAAACTGACTTCAAATATTAAAACTGGATTAACTGACAGTTCAGGAGGTATTAGAGAGTAGTACTTTTTTAAAGTATTATGGAAGAACTTGTACCGTTACATTTAAAATCCAATGTCCACTTAAACATAGACAAAAATAGGGTCCCTATGAATCAGAACCAACTTAACAACAATAAACAATAATTACAAGTAGTGATGTAAATGGTCAGAAACTTGGGCTATATTGGTGTTTTGATAGTTGTTTATGAGAGCTCTGGTAATGTAGTGGTTATAAGTCCAACTGCTAACCTCAAGGTCAGTATAGTTCAAAACTACCAGCTCTTCTGCGGAAACCCTATACAGAGTCCTAGGAACCAACTCCACGACACACCACCACTGCTACCACGTTACTATTACAGAACAGGGAGCCATAGCAGCTGAAAGTTGGAAGGGGCCTGTTAAATCTTCCAGTTTATTTCATCTTGTCAGATGGTCCTTCAGAAGACAGCCTTTCTCACTGTTGGGCAGCTGTAGTTACTAGAAGGCCTTCCCCTTCAACTGAGCTACACTAGACAGTAAGCCCCTCAGGGAAGGGCCTAGTCTACCTTGTTTACTGCTACAATCTCAGTAGACACATGTGTAGCACACAGCTGTTACTGCTGGGTGCTGCTGAGTTAGTTCGAACTCACAGCTACCCTATGCACAACCAAAGGAAACACTGCCCAGTCCATAACTGTTGTATGCTTGAACCAGTGTGTCAATTCATTGAATTGGGGCTCTTCCTATTTTTGCTGATGTCCTTTTCCAGGGACTGGTCCCTCCTGATAATATGTCCAAAGCACATGAGATGGAAGTTTCACCGCCCTCATTTCTAAGGAGCATTCCGGCCGTAGTTCTTCCAAGGAAGATTTATTTGTTCTTCAGGCAGTCCATGGTACTTTTAATATTCTTCCCCAACACCATAACTCAAATGCATTAATTCTTCTCCAGTCTTCCTTATTCACTGTCCAACTTTCACATGCATAAGTGGTGACTGAAAATACATGGCTTGAGTCAGGGTCTCCGTAGTCCTCAAAGTGACATCTTTGCTCTTTAACACTTTAAAAAGGTCTTTTGCCCAGCCTTACTGGTCAGAAAGAAACTGGAAGAACCCAAGACTATGGTCCTTAGACACCCACAGGTCTGGAACTGAACTTTCCCTCATGCCTCAAATTTCAGTCAAGCAGTGACAATTATACAGGGAGGACAACAACACTCCTGGTGTGGCGTGATAGGATGGTCAGTATGAACTGCAACATCAGGGGTTCAAACTCACAGACTGCAGGATCAGCACTGAACTGTGAACCACAAGATCAGCAATTCAAACCCACCAACTGCTCCTTGGAAACCCTATACAGGATTGCTTAGAACCAACCTGATGGCCCTTAACAACAACAACAGTAACACTAGTGAGGTGTGCACACTGTGGAATGGTCAACCATTCAAGAACAAAAGGGCAACATTTAGTTAAGGACAAAATTTAGAAGGATTGAAAAGAAGAACTAGAAACAAGAATCACAGGGAGGAAGCAGGATAACTGATGTTACATGGAGGGGATTGCATTCATTGAGATGAAACCAAATGTATGATTTGCTGAATGCAAAACTAAGGATCTGCTCTGAACCTTCGCTCAATTCATAAAAACAGTTTTTGTTTCAATATTTGCAATATTGGAAACCCTAAATAGGGTCACTACAAGTCATAATTGAATGGATGGCAGCAAGTTCAGAATTCTAGTTTATGGTTTTGTTTGTTTTTTAGTATATATCTCTATCTATCTATCTATAGATCTATCTATCTATCTATCTATCTATCTATCTATCTATCTATCTATCTATCTATCTATCTATCTATCTATGTTGTTAGTGAAGTAATGTCAAGTTGGTTCTGACTCATAGTGATCCTGTTTAGGGTTCCTGAGGTTGTAAATCTTTATGAGAATAGAAAACCTCATCTTTCTCCCTAGCTGCTGTGTATGTTGCTATGGTTAAGTGCCAGTGAGTCAGTTCTGACGCATAGGGTTTCCGAGGAGCGTCTGGTGGGTTTGAACCAGCGACCTTACAGTTCAAGGGGACATTATGGCCCATTGCTTATCCTGCAGCACCAATAAAGAATAACTCCAGCAATCATGAAATAAAAGAGTGCTATGCTCATCACTTGGTAGCGTAGTGGTTACGAATCGGACAGCGAGCCACAAGGTCAGCAGTTCGAAACTACCAGCTGCTGTTCCACGGGAGAAAGATGAGGCTTTCTGCTCCCGTAAAGATTTACAGCCTTGGAAACCCTGTACAGGGTTGCTATGAGTCGGAACCGACTCCACGGCACATAACAACAACAACAACAATGCTCATCACTTACTTTATTTTATTTTTTAAAAGATGTTTAGCAGCAGGTTTGCCCAATGTAATGAATCATGTGATTTCTTGACTGCTGCTTCCATGGGCGTTGACTGAGCATTCACTGTGGAGGCACTTCATAAACAAAGAGCCACCGGCTGAGTGATGGCCTTACTATGGAATTCACTCAATCAATTTATCCTTTAGGGGGTGGCTGTCTAGTTCCAGAGTGAAAGATGGCTTTTCCTTTCCTTTTCTTCTACTGTGTATAACTTTATAAAATACAAACTCATGTGCTGGAATGTTACGGCCATATAAAGTTTTTAGATGCTTGTTCTCACATCTACACTTACCTTGTGCCAAACCAGTAGTTTACCATTGGTGGAGCAGCATAATCCAGAGAACACACACTGAGTATCTGCATCTCTCACTGCTCTAGAGTCCCTCTTACATCTGCCCTTCCTCTTGATTCCTACAGGCTCTTCTAGCTGTGGCCAGCTTTCCCGGAACACTGATGTTGGTAAGCTGCCATTGCCCCCCTTATACAACAGAACCCACCATGCACAACAGAGCACCATCCCCCTATATTGTGGAGTGGATCATTCTTATCCAGAAGATTTGCACTGGCTGATTTTGAGAAGACTGCCTGGCCTTTCTTCCTAGTGTGACTCAATCTGGCAGTTCTGCTGAAACATGTTCATCATCGCACCACACAAACCTCTGCATGTATCTCACCTGGGCCAAGTATCTCACCTTGGTCTCTATGCACTTCCCTAGCAAAGTCATCTTTTCATTAAATCTTCTCATGCCTCTTCATAATATGCGGGAGCGCCCCACTGCTTACAGGTTAAAACCCATACACCTTTGCCTCCTGTACTCTTATAGACTCTCTACATTTTACCCAGCATCCTCATTTGCAAACATACTCTGCACTACTCCCTTACGAGTACTACTACTACCCACTTCAAATCTGCCATCTCTCAAAGTTTCCCACTCAGTACTCACTCACCATGTGACGCTTTCTTTTCTTACCTGGAAACTGCCTGCCCGTCTCCTTCACTAGCTCAATTCCTAGACAGTTTATTAATTTTAGCTGTTTTATTTGCCAAATGAATAATTCTTTTTTATTATTATTATTGCAGTCAAAAATATGCACAGCAAAACATTTATCAGTGGAGTCCTGGTATGGCCCTGTGGATTAATGCACTGGACTGCAAAGTCAGTTTGAACTGCAAAGTCGGTGGTTCCAGTTTACCAGCTACTCCTTGGAAACCCTACACAGGGTCGCTATGGGTCAGAACTGACTCAACAGCACTTAACAACAACATATGTACCATAGGACTCCTGGTGTGGCGCGCTAGACTGCGAACCACAAGGTTGGAGGTTCAAACTCAGGCGCTGCTCCTCGGAAACCCTTTACAGGGTTGCTATGAATCGAAACCAATTCAACAGCACTTAACAACAACATATCACAATATAGTGACATTGATCATATTTTTTAAATTGTGCAGCCATTCTCATTCTTTTTAATTTGGTTCCCCGCTACTGAGACAAAATCACTTCTGTCTGTACTTCTTAGCAAGCTTTTCAAATTACTATTATCGTCTGACTCCATATAGGTGGTTCTCTAAGACAACATAATGCTCACATTGTTAAGTCTCATGGAGTCCGTTCTGACTCATAGCGACCTTGTAGGGTTTCCGAGACTTTACATCTTTGAGGGAGCAGAAAGCCTCACTGTTCTCCCATGGATCGGCTGGCGAACTTGAACCATGGGCCTTGTGGTTCGCAGTCCTGTGCTTATCGTATGGAGGAGACATTTTTACTAGTTAAGCTAGACTGTTGTTTGGTTTAAGGAGAACTTGTCTTCATTATTTACAGTTTTAACGTTCAAAATTTGTCATACCAGGGCCAGAACGTCCTCTCAAACTCAAATTTATCAATTTTCATTCAATCAGCTGGATGAGGCCAATAGGGATACTTGGTCTTGTCTAATTTGATTTCAGGGAAGACTTCATTCACATCATCAATGGTAATCTGGTCAAATGGAGTCATGTTCCTCATCTTCTCCAGCTGTTTCTCATATTCCCCAATCCTAGTCTTTGAAAGAGACACTGAGATCTTCAGGGCTTTATATTTCTCAAAGACGTCCACTAAACCAGCCTTGGCCATGCTGGCCTTATAGTAAGCCCAGTCAATACCTGGTGATGCCTCAGCTAGAGCAGCCAACCGGGAGGTGAGGATCTCATTCCAAGATTTCAGGGAGTTAGGAACAGCCTTTTAGTTTTGGGGTAGAATCTCCCCAAAAGCTATCCAGTCAATGGCTTTTAGAGCAAGTTTTAGCCCAGACATCTTGGGATCCTTCACTGACCCCCAGAGGCTCAGCCCTAGCTGCAAGTAATGGATGTCAGGAGGACTTATTTTTGGTACAAAGTTTCAAAGCTCAAGATTACTCAGGGCAATAGTTTTAGGGGCCCAGCAAGTCTCAATGGCTCCAGGAAGTCTGGAGTCTGTGAGAATGTGAATTATCCATCCCACCCCTCCCCTTTTGATCAGAATCCTTCTACAGACTCACTGATCAAAATGTTTAGTAATGGTAGCTGGGCACCATCCAGTTCTTCTGGTTTCATGACAAAGGAAGCAGCTGTTCATGGAAGCTATGAGTC
Organism: Chrysochloris asiatica; assembly: GCF_000296735.1. Lineage (NCBI taxonomy): Eukaryota > Metazoa > Chordata > Mammalia > Afrosoricida > Chrysochloridae > Chrysochloris > Chrysochloris asiatica. The sequence continues at coordinate 2,760,689 of NW_006408704.1, forward strand.
ATGTATTCCATTCCTTCTTCTACTCCTGACTCTTCTGCTGCTGTGGCTTCAGGTGAAAAGAGACCAATTGTACTTTGGGTGGCTTCTTGTAAGCTTTTAAGACCTCAAACACTATGCAATGAATTAGGAGGTAGAACAGAAGCACTAGATAATTCTCTGTAATGTCCCAAGAGACTCTGACCTTCAACCCCTGTGATGGTCAAAGTAGTATGCCAACTTGACCTTGACCTTGATTCTCTGGTTTGGCAGTTATGATACAATGTAACAACTTCCATCATGAGATCTGCTAGGAGCAGCCAATCAACTGAGCAGGAGTTTTCTCAGCAATGTGGCCTGTTTCCAATATATGTGGCAAAACTCACATACTTTGTGCTGGATGTGGGTCCTGCATCTGGTTCATCATCCGACCTCTGTTGCTTTGGACTTGAGCCAGTGGCCTGTCATGTTGCCTGGGGATCCTGGGAGTTGTCAGTAGCCTGCCATCTTACCTGCCCACCTTAGATTCATCCACCTCTGCAGCAAACAGCTTGCCATCTGACCTGCTAATCTTGGATTTATCATCCCCTGCAGTTACCTGACACCTGATCCATGGACTTTGCCCTTCCTCTAGAACTTGGGACTTGCCTGCCTCTAGAACTATGTGAACCATTTCTTTGAGATAAATCTCTCCCTCTCATATATATACGTACTTCTTGTTTTTGTTGTTGAGGACCGTGGAGTCAGTTCCGACCCATAGCGACCCTGTGTATGGTTTTCGAGGAGTGACTGGTGAGCTTGAACTGCCGGCCTTGCAATTCAAACTGACTTAGCAGTCCATCACATTAACACACAGCACCACATTTTGCTTATCCTTTCATTTGTTGATGGCAATTGGGTTTCTTTTTTCTTGCTACTGTCCGTAGTGCTGTAACAAGCACTGATGTAGATGTTTGCATCACTGCTGTCAAGTTTTGTCCTAGCCTATACATTCCATTCCACAAAGATCTTACTCTTTTCTGAATTTTATGGCATTTATTTTCTGCCTTACTGATACTATTTTAGTTCTTAGTCATATACTGATTTGCAGTGTTCATATGCTGATCTTAATTGCTGGTTAACCATTTCATTGTTTTGATTTATGTAGAGCACAAACTCCTAGTTGTAACAGGAGCTTTAACTTAAGAGTCCATTCAGATTCACAGTGACCCCAACATGGGTCAGAGCAGAATTGGGCTTCATAGGCTTTTCAGTGGCTGACTTTTCACAAGTACATCACAAGGTCTTTCTTTCGAGGTGCCTTGGGGGAGACTCGAACCACCAACCTTTTGGTTAGCAGCTGAGTGCAGAAACCATTTGTACCAGCCAATGACCCTGTAGGAGCTTTACTGTCTCCTTACTGCCTAAAGCCTACTTGTACACGTGTGTAATTGACTGGGTCAGGCAACAGACAAAAGAACAATAAATTCAAGAAACAAAGAGGTGCCTGGACAGTCAATGAGAGAAAGTTTCAAACTTGTTTCATATCCTTCCTTCTGTTGCACTCCATCTTCCCAACCATTTTACTTCTCTCTGTTGCTGCTTATGCCCAATGGGGCACCTCTGTGCCCAAGTATAAGATGAACAGGTGTGGAGGTGGGAGGAAAATGGCAGGCTGCTCAAGGATGGAGAAGATGCAACTTCCCTTATTGATCATTGGTTAACAGACTCTTACCTTCGTCCTACACCCACAGATGGAGGCCTACAAAAAAGAGTGGGTGTGCAGTGGTATCAGCAGGTCAGAGCAAAGATGCTCATCCTTGTGCTTTGCTTTTATATGCAAATCAGTTTCTTTGCCTGGTATTTTTATTTGAATTTGTTCTGGAACACCTATCTATCCTGTAAGAGGCAATTCACTGTTAAAAAATTGTGATGATAATTCCTATGATCGCATATGAAATAACTGAGCAATGTAATTGTTTTGTTATAAATAAATTATAAATGTTGTTGTTGTTGTTATTGTCAGGTGCCATCGAGTCGGAACCGACTCATAGCGACCCCATGCACAGCAGAACGAACCAATGTCCGATCCTGGGCCAACCTCACTGCCGCTGCCACACTTGAGTCCATCAATGATGCCACCTGTCTGATCCAACTCGTTGGGGGTCTTCCTCTTTTTCTCTGACCCTCCACCCTACCCAGCATGACATCCTGGATGTATATGCATGTAAGTATGTATACATGGAGTCCTGGTGTAGTGTTGTGGGTTAATGAACTGGATGGTTTAAACTACAAGGTTGGCAGTTCAAGCTCATTCTGCGGAAACCCTATACAGGGTTGCTATGGATCAGAAATGACACTACGGCACTTAGCAACAACAGTGACATATAAGTATTGGTATGTATTTTGTGTGTATAAGGAGATCTGAATGGGAGTCCTGGTGTGGTGCTGTGGATTAATGCGCGGGACTGCAAAGCTATTTGAACTGGAAAGTTGGCAGTTCATGCTCACCAGCTGCTCCTTGGAAACGCTATACAGGGTCACTATGGGTCGGAACCAACTTGATGGCACTTAACAACACAGTGGTTAAGCACTCGGCTGCTAACTAAAAGGGCAACAGTTCAAACCCACAGGAGAAAGGCATGGCAGGCTACATCCATAAAGATTCACAACCTCGCAAAACTTATTGAGCAGCTCTACTCTGTCCTATAGGTTACTGAGTCTGAACTGACTCAAAGGCAACAGGTTTGGTTTGGTGCATATACGTACATATGTCCTGCTGTGGCACTGTACGATCAGTACTGGACTGCTAACCATAAGGCTGGCAGTTCAAACCCAATAGTCGCTCCTTGGAAACCGTATACAGGTTGCTATGAGTCAGAACTAACCTGATGGCCAACAACAACAATATATATTTGGGGTCCTGGTATGTACGAGATAAGTACGAGACAACTACTAACCACAAGGAGTCCTGGTGTGGTGCTTGGGGCGAATGTGTCAGACTTGCAAAGTCGTTTGAACTGTAAGGTTGATGGTTCAAGCTCACCAGCTGCTCCTTGGAAACCCTCTACAGGGTCGCTATGGGTCAGAATCGACTCGATGGCACTTAACAACCACAACTAATCACAAGATTGGCAGTTCAAACCCACCAGTCACTCCTTGGAAGCCCTATACAGGGCAGCTACAGTTGGAACCAATTCAACTGCATACTACCACCTTCCAAATTATATCCAGACTTTATAATGACCATTTGCAGTAGAAGTCTACCTTGGTATGCTGCCCCGTTAACTACTATATACAATTACAAGGTCAGTATTTTGACAAGATCTGGAAGACCAAGTAACTCTATGATAAGATTACTTTATTTTAGAAAAAACAAACAAACAACAACTCACAATACACTTTTTTTTAAGAAAATGCTTAAAACAGGGTAGTTCTAAAAGTAAATAACTCTGGAAACTATTCATAAAAATTTCTGTTTACCAGTGTTTGTCAAAGAGCAAACAGATTACAGACCCAAAGAAATCAACAAAAACCAAATCTTGGATGAGTCAAACAGGCAGAGATTCTGTTGCTGTTGTTTGTCTTTCCCACATATAGATGGATCAAGCAAGAAGTACAGGAAAAGCCCAGTGTAAAAGTACAAGTTGATTAAAACAAAAATGACTTCATGGAGTGCCCAACAATGTCTTCAATGGCAATACAAGGAATAAAACAGCTAGAGAATCACAACATTTAGCTTACTCTCCCCTAGATCTTTACTGGCCAGATTATGGGTCAGGCTGTAGAGTCAGTTTCTGACTCATAGTGACCCTGAATAGGGTTTCCTAAGAGCAGCTGGTGGGTTTGAATTGCTGACCTTGTGGTCAAGTGGTCCAGTGCTTATCTTACAGTGCAACATCACGCACATAGACACTCCAAAAGAAGAAAACCTAAAAAGTTATGCTCTAAAGTCGTATTGTATTACTGGCTAAACTTCCACCTCTCGTCTGTCAGTTTGTCGCAATGTGGTGGCTTCTGAGTTGTTGTGATTCTGGAAGCTATGCCATGGGTATTTTAAATACCAGCAGGGTCATCCATGGTGGACAGGTTTCAGATGAGCTTCCAGATGAAGACAGACTAGGAAGGAGTGATGACTACTTGGAATATTTAGTCACTGAAAACCTTATGAATAGCAGAGAAACACTGTCAGATACAGTGCCCAAAATGAGCCCCTCAGGTTGGAAGGCACTCAAAATGCGACTGGGAATAGCTGCCTCCTCAAAGTAGAGTTGACTGTGATGATGCGAATGGAGTAAAACCAGTGGGAGTACAGCACACGGGACCTTCATTTGCTGATGGGGTACAACTTAAAATGAAGAGAAACAGCTGTAAATATCCATTAATAATTGGAACATGGAATGTACGAAGTATGAATCTAGGAAAATTAGAAATTGTCAAAAATGAAATGGAACGCATAAACATTGATATCTTAGGCCATTAGTGAGCTGAAATGGACTGGTATTGGCCATTTTGAATCTGATGACCACATGGTTTACTATGCAGGGAATGACAAATTGAAGAGGAATGGT
>NW_006408704.1:2765339-2778652 GCF_000296735.1 Chrysochloris asiatica
AATTTATGCACCAACCATTGAAGCCAGTGAGAATGAAACAGAAGAATTCTACCAGCTTCTTCAATCTGAAATTGCTCAAACATGCAATCAAGATGTACTGCTCATTACTGGTGATTGGAATGCAAAGGTTGGGAGTAAAGAGGAAGGATCAGTAGTTGGAAAATATGGCCTTGGTGATAGAAATGATGCTGGAGATTGCATGACAGAATTCTACAAAACCAATGATTGATTCATTTCAAATACCTTCTTTAGACAGCATAAGAGACGATTATACACATGAACCTCACCAGATGGAATACACAGAAATCAAGTTGACTACATCTGCAGAAAGAGACAATGGAAAAGCTCCCTATCATCAGTCAAAACAAGGCCAGGAGCAGACTGTGGGACAGACCATCAACTACTCATAAGCAAATTCAAACAGAAGCTGAAGAAAATGAAACCAAGTCCACCAGAGTCAAAATATGACCTTGAATATATCCCACCTGAATTTAGAGATCATCTGAAGAACAGATTTGATACATTAAACATTAAATACGGAAGACCAGAAGAGTTGTGGGAAGACATCAAGGATACCATACAGGAAGAAAACAAAAAGTCATTAAGAAGACAGGAAAGAAGGAAAAGGTCAAAATTGATGTCAAATGAGCCACTGAAACTTGCTTTCCAGTATAGAGATGCTAAACCAAATGGAAGAAATAAGGAGGTACAAGGGCTGAACAGAAAATTTCAAAAGGCAGCTTGAGAAGACAGTCAAACATTAAAACAAAATGTGCAAAGATCTGGAGGCAGAAAAACCAAAAAGGAAGAAGACGCTCAGCATTTCTCAAGCCAGGGAACTGAAGAAAAAATTCAAGCCTCGACTTTCATCATTGAAGGATTCTCTGGGCAAGTTATTGAGTGATACAGAAAGCATCAAGAGAGTATGGAAGGAACACATAAGAATCACTGTACCAAAAGGAAATGGTTAATGTTCAACCATTTCAAGAGTTAGCATATGATCAAGAGAAAATGATACTGAAGGAAGAAGTCCAGGATGCAATGAAGGAATTGGCAAAGAACAAGGCACCAGGAATTGATGGAATAAAAATTGACATCTTTCATGAAAGTGAGGCAGCACTGGAGGTACTCACTCATCTAAGTCAAGAAATGTGGAAGACAACTATCTGGCCGACTGATTGTAAGATATCCATATTTGTGCCCATTCCAAAGAGAGGTGACCCAATGGAATGCAGAAATCATTGGACAATATTTTTGATACTCCATGCAAGTAAAGTTTTAATAAAGGTAATACAGAAACGGCTACAAGCATGTATTGACCGAGAACTTCCACAGGTTCAAGCCGGATTCAGAAGAGGACGTGGAACGAGGGATATCATTGCTGATATCCGACGGATCTTGGCTGAAAGCAGAGAATATCAGAAAGATGTTTACCTGTGCTTTACTGACTATGCAAAGGCTTTTGATTGTGTGGATCATGACAAGCTATGGACAACACTGCGAAGTATGAGTATTCCGGAACACTTAACTGTGCTCATGAGGAATCTGTACATGGACCAAGTACATGGGAACATGGATTGGTTTAAAATTAAGAAAGGTTGTGTGACAGGGTTGTACTCTTTCACCATACTTATTAACCTGTATGCTAAGCAAATAATCTGAGAAGCTGAATTATATGAAGCAAAATGTGGCATCAGAATTGAAGGAAGCCTCATTAACCTGCGATATGCAGATGATACAACCTTGCTTGCTGAAAGTGAAGAGGACTTAAAATACTGACTGATGAAGATCAAAGAGCACAGCCTTCAGTATGGATTGCATCTCAATGTGAAGAAAACCAAAGTCCTCACCACTGGACCAATAAACAACATTCTTATCAATGGAGAAAAGACTGAAGTTGTCAAGGACTTCATTCTTCTTGGATCAGCTATCAACAGTCATGGAAGCAGCAGTCAAGAAATCAAATGACCTATTGTATTAGGCAAATCTGCTACACAAGACCTTTTTAAAGTGTTGAAGACCAAAGATGTCAGCTTGAGGACTAAGGTGCACCTGACCCAAACCATGGTATTTTCAATAACCTCATATACATGAGAAAGCTGGACAGTGAATAAGGAAGACCATAGAAGAATTGATGCTTTTGAGTTATAGTGCTGGAGGAGAATGTTGAAAGTGCCATGGGCTGACAAAAGAACCAACAGATCTGTGTTGAAAGAAGTACAGCCAGAGTGCTCCTTGGAGGCTAGGATGGCCAAACTTTGTCTCTCATACTTCGGACATATTGTCAGGAGGGACCAGTTGCTAGAGAAGGATATCATGTTTGGTAAGGTGGAGGGTCAGAGAAAAAGAGGAAGACCCCCAGCGAGATGGCAAAAGTGGAGGAATTAATGGGCTCAAGTGTGGCAACAATTTTGAGGTTGGCCCAGGACCGGGCAGTGTTTCATTTTCTTGTGCATAGGGTCACTATGAGTCAGTACCGACTAGATGGCACCTAACAACAACATCAGTGTAGGATACAAGGGTTTGATTCCCTCAAGGGCAGCCACCTGCTAGCCTAAGACAGACTAGGGAGACAGGCCCACTTGATCACAGCTATCAGTAGCAGTATTCTTATTCTATTTTTTACTTTAACTTTTTCCTCAGAGTGGTTAGTAGTTTTCTAATTTGTCATTGATAATGACTGCATAATATTCCACTTGGTGACTGATTACACCATAATTTACTTAACCAGTCCCTCTGTGTCAAATATCTAAGTTACTTCCAAATATGGGTGGATGCTTTTGGAGTTCAGGTGTGGTGCTGGTGTGCACTGGACTGCAAGCCATTTGAACTACCAGGTTGGTGGTTCACGCTCACCTGCTGCTCCTCGGAAACCCTATGCAGGGTAGCTATGGCACTTAATAACAAATTTGACGGCACTTAATAACAAACAACATGTTTTTATGAAAGTCCTTATGGATATAACTCTTCCTACATCCCTCCTTTGGAAAAATTTCTAAAAGTGGGATTATCACATTAGAGTGTGCAAATACCTTCCCTAACTATGTTCTACCCCAAACACGAAACCCACTGCTGTTGAGTGAATTCTGACTCACAGAAACTATCTATGACCTAGCAGAATTGTCCTATAGGGTTTCCAAAGCTGTATTTTGGAACAGATCACCGCCACATCTTTCGTCTGCAGTGTGGCTATGGGTTGGAGGCACTGACGCTTCACAGTTAGCAGCTGAGCACTTAGCCACTATACCACGAGTGCTCCTTAACTGCTCTTGAAGTGACTTGAATTAATTCACACTGACAAGAGTACAAGTTTCTTCACAAGCCAAGTCACAGAATCTTAGAATATAATACAATAAAATAATTATTAACAATAATAAGAAGCTCATGTTCCCACTAGTATTCCTTTGGATTTGATCTTTTTACATCCGATTCAGTTTCACTTGGAACCATTGTGTATAACCAGATCAACTGTGGGGAACTGATAAAATTCAGTCTTTAGAGAGGTTGTCTTTGAACTTGGAAATTTAGGCCCCTGAGCAACCACTCAAAAGATTTGATAAATGGGGAGGAAAACGGAAAAGAATTTAATCATGGTCAAAGGTAAGGCCTACTAAAAATAATCCAACCAAATGCGTTGCCAAAAGGGCCCCAAATGACCAGAATCAAAGGCAGGAAAGGAAGCATCTTGGACCTGTGGTTCTCAAGCAGCATACATCAGCATCATCTATGGGGCAGGGCTTGTCAAAACACAGATGGCTGGGCACCACCCTCAGATTTTCTGATTCAGATGGTCTGGGGGGCACTCACATTTTTAACAAGTTCCCAAAGATGCCTAGAATTGCTGTTTTAAACTGCAGGCTTACGTCGGAGATATTGCAGGTTCTGTTCCAAACCACAATGAAGTGAATGCTGTAATAAAATGAGCCACACCAATTTTTTGGTTTTCCAGTGCATATAAAATTTATGTCTACACTATGCAGTAGTCTATGGAGTGTTCAATAATCGCATTCTGAAAACGTCTGAAATATTGTGAGAATGAACAGAATGAGACAGAGACACAAAGTGAGCACTGTTGTTGTTATGTGCCATGGAGTCGGTTCTGACTCATATCGACCCTGCACAGGGTTTCCGTGGCTGTAAATCTTTACGGGAGCAGAAAGCCTCATCTTTCTCCTGCGGAACAGCTGGTAGTTTCCAACTGCTGACCTTGCGGTTTGCAGCCCAATTCGTAACCACTACACTACCACGCTGTTGGAAAAATGGTGCCAAAAGACTTGCTCGAGGCAGGATTGCTATAAATCTTCAATTTGTTAAAAAACAAAACACGTATCTGTGACGTGCAATAAAATGAACATAAAAAAATGAGGTGTGCCTGTATTTCTTTCTTTCTCTTTAACACTTATTGAGTGCCTGCTAAGCACTGTGCTATATGTTGGAGGAACAGAGATGACAAAAGTCCCGTCAGTAACTGCCTTAGAAAAACTAGATCATCTACATTTCTGTAGACATTGTGCCACTCTAGTGCTCAAAGTCAACACATCTGGACTGTGTTGAAAACAAAGTTTAAAAATATTGCGTTCAATAAGATCAGGATGCTTCTAATTAATTCCAAATGCTTTAGGAAATATGTAATCCTATATTGGCAAATGCCTGGATAGTTTCTTCACTCTGCTGCATTATGTTGACATATGCAAATAATTTGTTGCTGTATCTAATTCATTTATATACACACCATTCACATGTTTGTTCTCTTCCACACACTCAAACCACTAGATAAAGCAAGAGAATCTGTATGTATTCTTTTCTATATGTAATCAAAAACATGTTTACACAGGTGAAAAACAAAAAAGAACATTTAGTTAAGACAAGACTTGGGGATTCTCTGCCTTAGATTCATAGGTTTTAGCCAAATTGTGTAAAAAGTGAACCAGGAGTAAGCAGTCTCCTTAGTCATAAAGTTATAAAGGCTGGTCCATACTTAACTTTTACACACCACCTACAGCATTAGCTGGATCAACCAAAGATGAACGGGTTTTTAAGGTGGCAGCTAAGTTTCTAATTCTAATAGAAATGCATTAACTTGGCCAATCAAGATCAATAAATAAAGCATGTAGGAAATTTTATCATCTGTGTATCTGCCAAAGAAGTATTATTGGTACCTCTTCAACAGTTTCTTAAAATTCATATGTGAGTGAAAGTGCTGTATGATTTCAATCTTTAAGAAGCTAGTTAAAAAATCTGTTAGAGGTAAAAGCGTGAAAACACTAGATAATTTCTATAACATCACAGAGAAAATAAAAATCTAAGGATGATTAATACTGAGATATCTGATTACAGTAATCGACTACTGCTCATAACCCTAACTTTTATAACCTATCCCTAGGTAGGTTTGAGAATAGCAACTTATTTTGGATGAGGGCATTAAATGGTTCAAGGAATAATTAAAACTTGCATTTTTCTTGGTTTTTTTGCTTTTTAATCTATCCTCATGCTTTTAAAAGAAGTGTTTTATTGTGGGGGCTTCAGAAATTTAGTAAACAAAATGGAATAAAAAGATAATGGATTTTTCCCATAAAATTTCCAAAACCCTTTTGTTACATTTTTCATATGAAGCAAGTATATGAACTATTCATGTTATACAATCATCATTGCTATCGTTCTCCAAATTATTCTGCCAGCAATAATATTAATTCTGTATATTAACTTTTTGAGTCCTGGTGTGGCACTGTCGGATAAGCACTGGGCTGCTACCCACAAGGTGAGTGATTCAAACCTACCAACTGCTCTTTGAAAACCCTATATAGGGTTGCCATGTGTTGGAATCTACTCAGAAACACTTAACAACAACAATCTGGGGGAATATATCCTTTCCTGTCACTGCTGTTAGTAAGTGTTGTCAAGTCGGTTAGGACTCCAGCCACCCTGTATATAGTGTTTCCAAGGAGCTGTTCGTGAGTTTCAATTGTCCATGTTTCAATTCAAACTGACCTTTCAGTCCAGTGCTTATCCTAATACCGCTTTATTCCACATTATTCCAAAAACGGGAGCCCTGGGGGGAGAGTGGTTAAGTGCTCAGTTGCTTACTGAAAGGTGGATGGTTCAACCTCAGCAGGCGCCCCATGGGAGAAAGATGTGGTATAGTCAGTTTCGGTAAAAATTAGTCTTGAAAACCCTATTCAGCAGCAGCTCTAACTCTGTCTATAGGGTCCCCCTGAGTCTGAATCGACTTGAGGCTCACAACAGCACTGCTCCATTTGTTTCATGAGACTGGTGTACCAGGAAACTGAAGTTTGTGTCACCTTAATTTTCTTTATCAGTCTGCTGATTCTTTGCCAAACTCCTAGTATGTCTCCTATTCCTTTAACACTGTATTCCTAGTAGCAGAAGAAACGAACTTACAAATGGTTGCTGAGGTTGAGTGCTGCTCAGAGTATTGGCCTTATTATTCTCAGCCTTCAAACAAGCAGACTTTTTAAGGAATTCTTTGTAGCATTTCCCTGCGCTCAGGATGCCCACTCATTACCCCTTATTCCTTACACAGACAAGGTAAAAGAGGGTCCATTCACTCTCGATTGTATTCTTTCTTAAAGCCAGGTATAGAGCCAGGAAGATTCACAGTGCTCCGGGGCAATTGTGGACTTGAAAGCTATTCCCAAATGCTATGATGTCATGGAGGATCAGGGTAAATTCTTAGAAGCCAGCCTTCAGTTTCAGGACTCAGCACATTAACTCTGAACCTGCTAACTGTGGGAGAGAAGCACAAGACCAACTGGTCCCCTCCTACTCAGGGTATTTCCCTACCGCTCTGCCTTCTCCTGATGTGTCATAAACTGTGAAGGACTCCTTACCACCGGTTTACGTTAATCACAACTCTGCTCAGAAAATCAAGATACATTCACATCTGACAATTCCCCTGCATAAGACCACACATTAAAGTGGCTGGGTTTTGATGGTTTGTTTTTTAATAGTGAATCAGTTAAAACTAGCAATTAATTTACTTTCTAAATTCAGTGAAGAAGTCTAGAAACGTTTTCTAAACACAGATTGAATCAAATTGCCATGGAATCAAACCATTATATGATCAAGTTTAAATTCTGACCGAAAGTTTTAAAATCTGAATTTTAATTGATTCACATTGCAAGAATCGATGACTTCATTTGTTTCCTTTAGATATGAGAAAAGGCAGTAGAGAAAAAAGACTATATCCTACTCCCCACCATCACCCCCCCCCCCCCGCCTGATTTTCAGGTTGAGAAAGGCAAGGTGTACTATTGGTGGTGGTAGTGATGTGCCGTGGAGTCGGTTCTGACTCACAGTGACCCTGCATAGGGTTTCCAAGGCTGTAAATCTTTATGGGAGCAGAAAGCCTCATCTTTCTCCCAAGGAACAGCTGGTAGTTTCATATTGCTGACCTTGCCGCTCACAGCCCGATTCGTAACCACGAAGTTACCAGAGCTCCTTAGAGCTCCTATTAGGAGTGTGTATGTTCTACTGTTTCACTCCTCTCCCACAGGGTCAGGGGACACTCCCTCTATCTACAAGCACTAGTTTAAGTCTGTTTTTTTGTTTTTTGAGTGCAGCGGTAGCTCAGTGGAAAAATTCTTCCACCTTCCATGTGGGAGACCTAGGTTTGATTCCCAGCAAATGCACCTCAAGTACAGGCACCACTGTGGCCAAGACAGACTAGGAAGAAGGGTCAATTGACTGCAGTTTACAACAAGACCCCTTCTTCCCTATCCTTTTGGTTCTTATCCTCCCCATCAACCTTAACTCTTCACACAGAAGCCTCCACTCACCCCATGCGACACCTCAGGCCACCTGTCGGACACACTTCACTTCAATGTGTCCACCTGTTGGCCACAGCAGACACTTCACAATAAAATGTATTCAGGAGAGATTAAAATCACTATTGGGATGAGGTATGGTTAGTGGTAAGCTTTTCCAATCACTTCGTATTAGCAAATTGGTGGGTTGTTGTTTGTTATTAAGTGCCACTGAGTCTGTTCCAATTCACTGCTACCCTTTATAGGGTTTTCTGAGGAATGGTTGGTGGGCTTGAATTGTTGATATTGTGGCTAGCAGTCCAGTGCTTATCCAAAAGCACCACCCCAAAACTCCTGGTTATTAGGGGCATGCTAACTTTTCAAGCCACTAAAAGATGACTTCGTTATTTTTTATTAAAAAGACTCGATTTCAATGACAAGCTGGAGTCATTATTTTGTCTTTTAGGCTGCAATGATGAATTTTCCTCTCATCAGAAGCAGTAAATCGGCCTCAGTAGAAAACAAATTTGCCTGCTGGGTAACTTAAAATTCAGTACTTGAAGGGAGTTTCAAAAAGATCGTGGAAAATTTGTCTTTTAATTCTGTTTTTCCATGAACTTTCCTCGTGAAGTTACTATAAAGTAAGCTCATTTGTGCCTCTTGACCCTGATGTGATGCTATATGATAAGCACTTGACTGCATTGTCGGTTTGAACCTCAAGGTTGGTGGTTCAAGTTCACCAGTAGCAACTCGGAACCCTACACAGGATAGCTATGAGTCAGAACCAACTCGATGGTACTTAAAGACAACAACCACAATTGGTATATAATATTAACACAAGTGGATCACATTATGTCTCCACAAGACTCAAAGATAGAAGAAAAATAATTATTACACTGATTTTTGCCAAAAGTCATCAAGGAATAGTTAATATAATTTAAAATAAAATAATAGTGAAAAATTCCCGGATCAACTTATTTATAAGTTGATCGCTACACAGCAAGCATTATCTTCAATTTGTTCTTAATAAAGCAACAATTAGTAAACCGGTAAATAATAAGAATTAGCAGTGATCTAAATATCCATGAAGGCTCTCTTTAAAATAGCAACTCAACTGAATCAGAGCCTAGGTCATATCATTTAAGACACACAAGCTTGCTGACAAAGTCTTAAAGTTACAGCAGAAAAGTAATAATTAACAGCAACAACAAAATAACAGAAATAATTTTCCTAATTCACAGATGAGGAAATGATGAGTTATAAAGGTTAAGTGCCTTGTCTCAGCTAGATAGTGTGGAAGCAAGAACAATTAAACAGTAGAAAATATTGACATTCATTTTCTGAGTTGCATACTCAGTATTAACACACCGATGTGTACTAATTGCTAAAGAGAAATATTAAGCATACATAAATCGGGTTTTCACTGTAAAATAACAATTTAAATGAATTACTATGAGTATTATCTGTGATAATTGTGGTCTTTTAACATTTATAAATGTTATGGCTTATTGTATTTGAACCAATTTCTTTCTAAACATCTACATAAGTAATTTGGGTAAATAAAAATTAAAACATGACATTTTTATTAATGTACAATTTTTAACATACACCACACACCTCCTCTAAATCTACCCTGTTATTATGAGAAGGAGTAAATAAGAAATCTCTAGGAAGATTTTAAGTAATCTATTCAAAACTTTTATCTTGTAAACTCTTATCTATGCATGCAAGATCGTTATTCACAGATCTTATTGTACTTTGGGGAGTCAGTCGATCTGTTTCAAATTTACTAAGTAAGCAACTAACATTATTGCCTTTCTTGTTCTTAGGCCTTATGAGGAAAAATAAGGAACAGCTTTTAGGGGTCAACTATCCTCACTGGTTATCTGCTAGGAAAAGTAGGAATAGCGAGTCAGAATTTCAGTTTAATAATTTAAAAATTAATAATTTTAAAAAGGGGTACATGTTTACATTTACAGACTAGCAACTTAAAAAAATTTTTTTCTCAACTAATTTTCTTTTAAAAATTCCTCTACAACCAGTATTTATTTAGTGGAATCCTATGAGGCCAAAAACTTCTAGCATATTTGCCACAGCTTATGACGCGAGAGAAAGAGGAGGCGTTCTGCTCCCGTAAAGATTTACAGCCTCGGAAACCCTGTACAGGGTCGCTATGAGTCAGAACTGACTCCACGGCACGTAACAACAACAAATGACAGATGTATTTCCAAGCTTAAATAACAATAAATTCAGCAAACAAATTAAAATAATCAAAGTTTTCTGTCCTATCCACTGGGCATAGCTACTAGACCTTGTGAAAGACGCTCTCTATATGAGTCAGGATATATAAAACATTTTAAGTATTTTATCATTTTTTTAATACCTCAGGGAAGTCTCCTGTTATTTCACATCTAAACCGAAAACTGGTGAAATGTCTGTATCAGTAACACTTTCTTAAGTTTCCACAGCAGCCCCTTTCACACAGCTCTGACACACATTAAGTGATTATCTTGATATGAAGGTTAATGGCAACATCCTTATTTTCATACAGTTATGGAAGAGAAAAAACAAATATTAGTTTGTTTTTATACGAAGCTCTGGTAGCAGAGTGGTTACAAGTTGAGCTACTAATCTCAAGGTTAGCAGTTCAAAGCTACCAGATGTTCGTTCTGCAGGTAGCGTTCTGCTCCCATAAAGATGTACAGCCTCGGAAACGCTATATAAAGTCACCATGAGCCGGGATAAACTCCGCAGCACATAACTACCACCACCACCACCATTTATTGATAAAAATGCCCTGATCATGAATACATAGAAACGCTTATTCCTAAAGTCACATTTTTTTTCTTTTCCTACCCCAAACCCAAATCCGTTGCCATCATCATTCTCACTGATAGAATCTGTAAGGCACAGTAAAAGCGTTCCTTTCAGTTTCTGAGATTGTAGATCTTTACGGGAGCAGACAGTCTCATCTTTTTCCCATGGAGCTGGTGGGTTTGAACCTCCAACTTTGTGGTTAGCAGCCTAATAATTAACCATTTGGACCACCAGGCCTCCTTTTTTCTCCTGTAGAAATTTTAAATGCCATAGAAATCTTAAAAGTAATATTGTAATTTTCAAAAAGCAATTTACGATTTAAAAAAAGTATTTCTGAAATATACAAAGAAAGGACACTAAAATCTTCAAAGAAAATTGTGTATTTAATTATTAAAAATAGCAATCATAAAAAACCTTTTCAAAGTACTCTAAATTTTAATAAATAGGAAGTGTGATGTTGGTGGGCATTCCAGTTTTAAGTTAGGAAAGAAATGATATTCTTTTTCATTTAAAACTTTATACCTCTCTGATGTCAACAGAAATGCTAATTTTTATGCAGTTTACAAGAAACAATTTTATAGTTGTTATTATAAACTCTAGAAGATAAAAAATTAAATTAGGAAAAGTTTTGTATTTAAATGTAAAAAAGCATCACCAGTGGGGCTTTTTTGTTCCTTGCAGTAAATTACAAAAGATTCAGATGATCACCAGTTCAAAGATCCGCTGAGATATAAGTATCAGCAAGTTAAATATCAAATACCATAAAAATTAAATAAA
The DNA here is from genome assembly GCF_000296735.1 of Chrysochloris asiatica. Classification (NCBI taxonomy): domain Eukaryota; kingdom Metazoa; phylum Chordata; class Mammalia; order Afrosoricida; family Chrysochloridae; genus Chrysochloris; species Chrysochloris asiatica. Next base: position 2,776,697 of record NW_006408704.1, read on the forward strand.
GAAGAAAATTCACATGAAGATAAAAACGGATGGTTTGTAACAAACTTCACTGTTCGGCCTAACACATTTATATTTAAATTTTCTTATATTAAAAGGGAATAATGCTAGGGCTGTAGTTAACTCCAGAGTTAATTGAAAGTATACAAGATAGTCGTTATTTTAAAACGTGAACTTTTGGAATGTCACTCCACATGCTAACTGTTAGCATCTGACGAGTGTTTTCTGTCAAACTTTCATAAGTGTGGAAAAGTGTGTTTTTAAGGGAGAAGTGAATGTCTATGCTAGTCACCAACAAAAACAGAAGAAATTTCTAAGTCACTTAACCACCAAGTTCTACTCTAAGCAACTGACCACCTAGCTTTAGGCAGGAGCGCTACTTTGAACACCTGATTTGCCCAGTTCCTCCTTGAATAAGGTATTCATTGTTATCTTAATCACTCCAGTTAAAGTTTGTCTCCTGTGGTAAAAAGAGTTGAAGTTATAAGAATGCCCTTCAAAATCAGGAATTTCTCCACCAGTGGGGTTCCTATGACTCAATCCATCCTTTTGTCACGTTTCATTTTCAAACAATAATGTATACATATCAATTTTACATTTTGTCTCACATTTTCAAGGTGGGAAAAAACTTTTAGTTTCTTTATGGCAGGCTTCTATGTTTAAATTTTATTCCTCTTAGAATAATTATTGACACTATTAACAGACAGCCTGTTCTGGAGCCCCAAGTGACTTAGATTTGTATTGTAAAACAAGAGCAGAGCAAAAATGACAATAAAAAACAATTCTGTGAATGTTGGACAGATCGCCAACGCAGTTCAACAAAATGTAATTAACACTGAGTGAACTCACCTAAATATGGAAGCTAACACGCAGAATTTAGAAATGCAGCCTTCTGATCACCGGCAGAGGTAAAGGGCCCTACTTTACCTAACAACTGGCCTTATATAAAACCAGCAGAGCGGTTACTCCCAGTTTCTGCCTCCTTACCTTTGGCTCCTCCCAAAATACCAAAGCATAAAGTACCACAATTACACACCCACTTTCTACCCCCAACACTGAGGGACCAGTGAATTCTATTAATCTAGACTACCCTGTACCTACCTCGATTAGCCGACGAAGACACGGAAGGATTCACCGCGTGAAACCTTCAGAAGCCTACCCAAGAAGTTATTTTATCTTTTCCAAATGCCTGGGGCTTGAATGCCTTTCTCCATCCCCCCACCTCCCCCGCCACAGGGAGGAAACCAGCCCAAATCCCAGCCCCTTCACTCAGCTCAGGGCCTGCACTGCGCTTAAGGGCACAAGAGGTGACCGCAACTGCGCCCCCGCTTAGCTGTCACTGCGATCCGCACACTCTGAGCTCCCACCTGAGCTCTCGGTTAGCCAGAGGAGTCCACGGCTGCAGGACCGACACCCACGGGACTCCGGACTTATCTTTGTCCCAAGTTCCTTCCCCGTCCCTCCGGCAGCTCCCCAACGCCTCGGAAGTGACCCGATCTCACTTAGGAGGAGAATCGTGGGGCGCACGAAGTAGGCTCGTGTCTACTTCTATCCGGACTACAACTCGTGTCCCCGCGTACAGTGTGTTGCCAGTGCCCTCCACTGCCTGGGCTACCCAGTCCAGGACATCTCCGGACGTACCATTCAGCCCCGGGCTCCTCGGCTGGCGGCCTGTCAACCTGTGACCCCGCCAGGCTCCGTCCCCGCAGCCAGTGGTCTCTCTGCCCATGACCCCAGACCTTCAGTCCCGACCCTCCACAAGCACGAATCGTCTCCGCCTCGCCCCCAGCGTGGCCGGTACCAGGGGCCCCTCTTCGTCTGCACTCCCGCCCCAGTAACCCACGGAGCTCGAGTCTGACCTGCGACGGCGGCGGCGTGGAGCCCGGGTCCGGTATCCCGCGACCAACGCGAGCGCCCGGGGCCGCGGCTCTGGCTCCGATTGCGGTGGAGCCCCGCCTG